>NW_025960526.1:0-36101 GCF_023159225.1 Perognathus longimembris pacificus
GTCATGTCATGTCGTCCTAAATGAGCTTTTATCTCTCTCCCCTCACCACAAATCAGATTCTTCTGAGGAGTTCCCAGTACATTATCGCTTTCCCTGTGTAATTACCTTAACAAGCTCAGCTGTTTTTATTCTCAGAAGGTTTACTCCCTGATATACAGCTGCCTACCCCCTTCGTAAGTGCAGGTCCTGAATGAGCTTTTTTCTCTGTTCCCTCACCACAATCCAGATTATTTTGGGGAGTTACCAGTACAGTAACCATACCAAGAAGTACTTAATTTATTAAGCTACTGCTTTCTTAATCTCAGAGGAGATATTTCTGATAAACACGTACCTACGCAGTATGTTCATGTCGTCCTAAATGAGCTTTTATCTCTCTCCCCTCACCACAAATCAGATTCATCTGAGGAGTTCCCAGTACATTATCCTTTCCCCTGTGTAATTACCTTAACAAGCTCCAGCTGTTTTTATTTCTCAGAAGGTTTACTCCGCTGATATACAGCTGCCTAACCCTTCGTAAGTGCAGGTCATAAATGAGCTTTTTTCTCTGTTCCCTCACCATAATCCAGATTCTTTTGGGGTAGTTACCAGTACAGTAACCATACCAGGAAGTACTTAATTTATTTAGCTACTGCTTTTCTTAATCTCAGTGGAGATATTTACTGATAAAGAGCTACCTACGCAGCATGTTCATGTCGTTCCTAAATGAGCTTTTATCTCTCTCCACTCACCACAAATCAGATTCTTCTGAGGAGTTCCCAGTACATTATCCTTTCCCCTGTGTAATTACCTTAACAAGCTCCAGCTGTTTTTATTCTCAGAAGGTTTACCTCCCTGATATACAGCTGCCTACCCCCTTCGTAAGTGCAGGTTCTAAATGAGCTTTTTTCTCTGTTCGCTCACCACAATCCAGATTCTTTTGGGGAGTTACCAGTACAGTAACCATACCAGGAAGTACTTAATTTATTAAGCTACTGCTTTTCTTAATCTCAGTGGAGATATTTACTGATAAACAGCTACCTACGCAGCATGTTCATGTCGTTCCTAAATGAGCTTTTATCTCTCTCCCCTCACCACAAATCAGATTCTTCTGAGGAGTTCCCCGTACATTATCCTTTCCCCTGTTCAATTACGTTAACAAGCTCCAGCTGTTTTTATTCTCAGAAGGTTTACTCCCTGATATACAGCTGCCTACCCCCTTCGTAAGTGCAGGTCCTGAATGAGCTTTTTTCTCTGTTCCCTCACCACAATCCAGATTCTTTTGGGGAGTTACCAGTACAGAAACCATACCAGGAAGTACTTAATTTATTAAGCTACTGCTTTTCTTAATCTCAGTGAAGATATTTACTGATAAACAGCTACCTACGCAGCATGTTCATGTCGTTCCTAAATGAGCTTTTATCTCTCTCCCCTCACCACAAATCAGATTCTTCTGAGGAGTTCCAGTACATTATCCTTTCCCCTGTGCAATTACGTTAACAAGCTCCAGCTGTTTTTATTCTCAGAAGGTTTACTCCCTGATATACAGCTGCCTACCCCCTTCGTAAGTGCAGGTCCTGAATGAGCTTTTTTCTCTGTTCCCTCACCACAATCCAGATTCTTTTGGGGAGTTACCAGTATAGTAACCATACCACGAAGTACTTAATTTATTAAGCTACTGCTTTCCTTAATCTCAGTGGAGATATTTACTGATAAACACCTACCTACGCAGCATGTTCATGTCGTTCTTAAATGAGCTTTTATCTCTCTCCCCTCACCACAAATCAGATTCTTCTGAGGAGTTCCCAGTACATTATCCTTTCCCCTGTGTAATTACCTTAACAAGCTCCAGCTGTTTTTATTCTCAGAAGGTTTACTCCCTGATATACAGCTGCCTACGCCCTTCGTAAGTGCAGGTCCTGAATGAGCTTTTTTCTCTGTTCCCTCACCACAATCCAGATTCTTTTGGGGAGTTACCAGTACAGTAACCATACCAGGAAGTACTTAATTTATTAAGCTACTGCTTTTCTTAATCTCAGTGGAGATATTTACTGATAAACAGCTACCTACGCAGCATGTTCATGTCGTTCCTAAATGAGCTTTTATCTGTCTCCCCTCACCACAAATCAGATTCTTCTGAGGAGTTCCCAGTACATTATCCTTTCCCCTGTGTAATTACCTTAACAAGCTCCAGCTGTTTTTATTCTCAGAAGGTTTACTCCCTGATATACAGCTGCCTACCCCCTTCGTAAGTGCAGGTCCTAAATGAGCTTTTTTCTCTGTTCCCTCACCACAATCCAGATTCTTTTGGGGAGTTACCAGTACAGTAACCATACCAGGAAGTAATTAATTTTTTAAGCTACTACTTTTCTTAATCTCAGTGGAGATATTTACTGATAAACAGCTACCTACGCAGCATGTTCATGTCGTTCCTAAATGAGCTTTTATCTCTCTCCCCTCACCAGAAATCAGATTGTTCTGAGGAGATCCCAGTACATTATCCTTTCCCCTGTGTAATTACCTTAACAAGCTCCAGCTGTTTTTATTCTCAGAAGGTTTACTCCCTGATATACAGCTGCCTACCCCCTTCGTAAGTGCAGGTCCTAAATGAGCTTTTTTCTCTGTCCCCTCACCACAATCCAGATTCTTTTGGGGAGTTACCAGTACAGTAACCATACCAGGAAGTTCTTATTTTATTAAGCTACTGCTTTTCTTAATCTCAGTGGAGATATTTACTGATAAACAGCTACCTACGCAGCATGTTCATGTCGTTCCTAAATGAGCTTTTATCTCTCTCCACTCACCACAAATCAGATTCTTCTGAGGAGTTCCCAGTACATTTTCCTTTCCCCTGTGTAATTACCTTAACAAGCTCCAGCTGTTTTTATTCTCAGAAGGTTTACTCACTGATATACAGCTGCCTACCCCCTTCGTAAGTGCAGGTCCTGAATGAGCTTTTTTCTCTGTTCCCTCACCACAATCCAGATTCTTTTGGGGACTTACCAGTACAGTAACCATACCAGGAAGTACATAATTTATTAAGCTACTGCTTTTCTTAATCTCAGTGGAGATATTTACTGATAAACAGCTACCTACGCAGCATGTTCATGTCGTTCCTAAATGAGCTTTTATCTCTCTCCCTCACCACAAATCAGATTCTTCTGAGGAGTTCCCAGTACATTTTCCTTTCCCCTGTGTAATTACCTTAACAAGCTCCAGCTGTTTTTATTCTCAGAAGGTTTACTCACTGATATACAGCTGCCTACCCCCTTCGTAAGTGCAGGTCCTGAATGAGCTTTTTTCTCTGTTCCCTCACCACAATCCAGATTCTATTGGGGAGGTACCAGTACAGTAACCATACCAGGAAGTACTTAATTTATTAAGCTACTGCTTTTCTTAATCTCAGTGGAGATATTTACTGATAAACAGCTACCTACGCAGCATGTTCATGTCGTTGCTAAATGAGCTTTTATCTCTCTCCCCTCACCACAAATCAGATTCTTCTGAGGAGTTCCCAGTACATTATCCTTTCCCCTGTGTAATTACCTTAACAAGCTCCAGCTGTTTTTATTCTTAGAAGGTTTACTCCCTGATATACAGCTGCCTACCCCCTTCGTAAGTGCAGGTCCTAAATGAGCTTTTTTCTCTGTTCCCTCACCACAATCCAGATTCTTTTGGGGAGTTACCAGTACAGTAACCATACCAGGAAGTACTTAATTTATTAAGCTACTGCTTTTCTTAATCTCAGTGGAGATATTTACTGATAAATAGCTACCTACGCAGCATGTTCATGTCGTTGCTAAATGAGCTTTTATCTCTCTCCCCTCACCACAAATCAGATTCTTCTGAGGAGTTCCCAGTACATTATCCTTTCCCCTGTGTAATTACCTTAACAAGCTCCAGCTGTGTTTATTCTCAGAAGGTTTACTCCCTGATATACAGCTGCCTAACCCCTTCGTAAATGCAGATCTTAAATGAGCTTTTTTCTCTGTTCCCTCACCACAATCCTGATTCTTTTGGGGAGTTACAAGTACAGTAACCATACCAGGAAGTACTTAATTTATTAAGCTACTGCTTTTCTTAATCTCAGTGGAGATATTTACTGATAAACAGCTACCTACGCAGCATGTTCATGTCGTTCCTAAATGAGCTTTTATCTCTCTCCCCTCACCACGAATCAGATTCTTCTGAGGAGTTCCCAGTACATTATCCTTTCCCCTGTGTAATTACCTTAACAAGCTCCAGCTGTTTTTATTCTCAGAAGGTTTACTCCCTGATATACAGCTGCCTACACCCTTCGTAAGTGCAGGTCCTAAATGAGCTTTTTTCTCTGTTCCCTCACCACAATCCAGATTCTTTTTGGAGTTACCAGTACAGTAACCATACCAGGAAGTACTTAATTTATTAAGCTACTGCTTTTCTTAATCTCAGTGGAGATATTTACTGATAAACAGCTACCTACGCAGCATGTTCATGTCGTTCCTAAATGAGCTTTTATCTCTCTCCCCTCACCACAAATCAGATTCTTCTGAGGAGTTCCCAGTACATTATCCTTTCCCCTGTGTAATTACCTTAACAAGCTCCAGCTGTTTTTATTCTCAGAAGGTTTACTCCCTGATATACAGCTGCCTACCCCCTTCGTAAGTGCAGGTCCTAAATGAGCTTTTTTCTCTGTTCCCTCACCACAATCCAGATTCTTTTGGGGAGTTACCAGTACAGTAACCATACCAGGAAGTACTTAATTAATTAAGCTACTGCTTTTCTTAATCTCAGTGGAGATATTTACTGATAAACAGCTACCTACGCAGCATGTTCATGTCGTTCCTAAATGAGCTTTTATCTCTCTCCCCTCACCACAAATCAGATTCTTCTGAGGAGTTCCCAGTACATTATCCTTTCCCCTGTGTAATTACCTTAACAAGCTCCAGCTGTTTTTATTCTCAGAAGGTTTACTCCCTGATATACAGCTGCCTACCCCCTTCGTAAGTGCAGGTCTTAAATGAGCTTTTTTCTCTGTTCCCTCACCACAATCCAGATTCTTTTGGGGAGTTACCAGTACAGTAACCATACCAGGAAGTACTTAATTTATTAAGCTACTGCTTTTCTTAATCTCAGTGGAGATATTTACTGATAAACAGCTACCTACGCAGCATGTTCGTGTCGTTCCTAAATGAGCTTTTATCTCTCTCCCCTCACCACAAATCAGATTCTTCTGAGGAGTTCCCAGTACATTATCCTTTCCCCTGTGTAATTACCTTAACAAGCTCCAGCTGTTTTTATTCTCAGAAGGTTTACTCCCTGATATACAGCTGCCTACCCCCTTCGTAAGTGCAGATCCTAAATGAGCTTTTGTCTCTGTTCCCTCACCACAATCCAGATTCTTTTGGGGAGTTACCAGTACAGTAACCATACCAGGAAGTACTTAATTTATTAAGCTACTGCTTTTCTTAATCTCAGTGGAGATATTTACTGATAAACAGCTACCTACGCAGCATGTTCATGTCGTTGCTAAATGAGCTTTTATCTCTCTCCCCTCACCACAAATCAGATTCTTCTGAGGAGTTCCCAGTACATTATCCTTTCCCCTGTGTAATTACCTTAACAAGCTCCAGCTGTTTTTATTCTCAGAAGGTTTACTCCCTGATATACAGCTGCCTACCCCCTTCGTAAGTGCAGGTCCTAAATGAGCTTTTTTCTCTGTTCCCTCACCACAATCCAGATTCTTTTGGGGAGTTACCAGTACAGTAACCATACCAGGAAGTACTTAATTTATTAAGCTACTGCTTTTCTTAATCTCAGTGGAGATATTTACTGATAAACAGCTACCTACGCAGCATGTTCATGTCGTTCATAAATGAGCTTTTATCTCTCACCCCTCACCACAAATCAGATTCTTCTGAGGAGTTCCCAGTACATTATCCTTTCCCCTGTGTAATTACCTTAACAAGCTCCAGCTGTTTTTATTCTCAGAAGGTTTACTCCCTGATATACAGCTGCCTACCCCCTTCGTAAGTGCAGGTCCTAAATGAGCTTTTTTCTCTGTTCCCTCACCACAATCCAGATTCTTTTGGGGAGTTACCAGTAGAGTAACCATACCAGGAAGTACTTAATTTATTAAGCTACTGCTTTTCTTAATCTCAGTGGAGATATTTACTGATAAACAGATACCTACGCAGCATGTTCATGTCGTTCCTAAATGAGCTTTTATCTCTCTCCCCTCACCACAAATCAGATTCATCTGAGGAGTTCCCAGTACATTATCCTTTCCCCTGTGTAATTACTTTAACAAGCTCCACCTGTTTTTATTTTCAGAAGGTTTACTCCCTGATATACAGCTGCCTACCCCCTTCGTAAGTGCAGGTCCTAAATGAGCTTTTTTCTCTGTTCCCTCACCACAATCCAGATTCTTTTGGGGAGTGACCAGTACAGTAACCATACTAGGAAGTACTTAATTTATTAAGCTACTGCTTTTCTTAATCTCAGTGGAGATATTTACTGATAAACAGCTACCTACGCAGCATGTTCATGTCGTTCCTAAATGAGCTTTTATCTCTCTCCCCTCACCACAAATCAGATTCTTCTGAGGAGTTCCCAGTACATTATCCTTTCCCCTGTGTAATTACCTTAACAAGCTCCAGCTGTTTTTATTCTCAGAAGCTTTACTCCCTGATATACAGCTGCCTACCCCCTTCGTAAGTGCAGGTCCTAAATGAGCTTTTTTCTCTGTTCCCTCACCACAATCCAGATTCTTTTGGGGAGTTACCAGTACAGTAACCATACCAGGAAGTACTTAATTTATTAAGCTACTGCTTTTCTTAATCTCAGTGGAGATATTTACTGATAAACAGCTACCTACGCAGCATGTTCATGTCGTTCCTAAATGAGCTTTTATCTCTCTCCCCTCACCACAAATCAGATTCTTCTGAGGAGTTCCCAGTACATTATCCTTTCCCCTGTGTAATTACCTTAACAAGCTCCAGCTGTTTTTATTCTCAGAAGGTTTACTCCCTGATATACAGCTGCCTACCCCCTTCGTAAGTGCAGGTCCTAAATGAGCTTTTTTCTCTGTTCCCTCACCACAATCCAGATTCTTTTGGGGAGTTATCAGTACAGTAACCATACCAGGAAGTACTTAATTTATTAAGCTACTGCTTTTCTTAATCTCAGTGGAGATATTTACTGATAAACAGCTACCTACGCAGCATGTTCATGTCGTTCCTAAATGAGCTTTTATCTCTCTCCCCTCACCACAAATCAGATTCTTCTGAGGAGTTCCCAGTACATTATCCTTTCCCCTGTGTAATTACCTTAACAAGCTCCAGCTGTTTTTATTCTCAGAAGGTTTACTCCCTGATATACAGCTGCCTACCCCCTTCGTAAGTGCAGGTCCTAAATGAGCTTTTTTCTCTGTTCCCTCACCACAATCCAGATTCTTTTGGGGAGTTCCCAGTACAGTAACCATACCAGGAAGTACTTAATTTATTAAGCTACTGCTTTTCTTAATCTCAGTGGAGATATTTACTGATAAACAGCTACCTACGGAGCATATTCATGTCGTTCCTAAATGAGCTTTTATCTCTCTCCCATCACCACAAATCAGATTCTTCTGAGGTGTTCCCAGTACATTATCCTTTCCCCTATGTAATTACCTTAACAAGCTCCAGCTGTTTTTATTCTCAGAAGGTTTACTCCCTGATATACAGCTGCCTACCCCCTTCGTAAGTGCAGGTCCTGAATGACCTTTTTTCTCTGTTCCCTCACCACAATCCAGATTCTTTTGGGGAGTTACTAGTACAGTAACCATACCAGGAAGTACTTAATTTATTAAGCTACTGCTTTTCTTAATCTCAGTGGAGATATTTACTGATAAACAGCTACCTACGCAGCATGTTCATGTCGTTCCTAAATGAGCTTTTATCTCTCTCCCCTCACCACAAATCAGATTCTTCTGAGGAGTTCCCAGTACATTATCCTTTCCCTATTGTAATTACCTTCACAAGCTCCAGCTGTTTTTATTCTCAGAAGGTTTACTCCCTGATATACAGCTGCCTACCCCCTTCGTAAGTGCAGGTCCTAAATGAGCTTTTTTCTCTGTTCCCTCACCACAATCCAGATTCTTTTGGGGAGTTACCAGTACAGTAACCATACCAGGAAGTATTTAATTTATTAAGCTACTGCTTTTCTTAATCTCAGTGGAGATATTTACTAATAAACAGCTACCTACGCAGCATGTTCATGTCGTTCCTAAATGAGCTTTTATCTCTCTCCCTCACCACAAATCAGATTCTTCTGAGGAGTTCCCAGTACATTATCCTTTCCCCTGTGTAATTACCTTAACAAGCTCCAGCTGTTTTTATTCTCAGAAGGTTTACTCCCTGATATACAGCTGCCTACCCCCTTCGTAAGTGCAGGTCCTAAATGAGCTTTTTTCTCTGTTCCCTCACCACAATCCAGATTCTTTTGGGGAGTTACCAGTACAGTAACCATACCAGGAAGTACTTAATTTATTAAGCTACTGCTTTTCTTAATCTGAGTGGAGATATTTACTGATAAACAGCTACCTACGCAGCATGTTCATGTCGTTCCTAAATGAGCTTTTATCTCTCTCCCCTCACCACAAATCAGATTCTTCTGAGGAGTTCCCAGTACATTATCCTTTCCCCTGTGTAATTACCTTAACAAGCTCCAGCTGTTTTTATTCTCAGAAGGTTTACTCCCTGATATACAGCTGCCTACCCCCTTCGTAAGTGCAGGTCCTGAATGAGCTTTTTTCTCTGTTCCCTCACCACAATCCAGATTATTTTGGGGAGTTACCAGTACAGTAACCATACCAAGAAGTACTTAATTTATTAAGCTACTGCTTTTCTTAATCTCAGAGGAGATATTTTCTGATAAACAGCTACCTACGCAGTATGTTCATGTCGTTCCTAAATGAGCTTTTATCTCTCTCCCATCACCACAAATCAGATTCATCTGAGGAGTTCCCAGTACATTATCCTTTCCCCTGTGTAATTACCTTAACAAGCTCCAGCTGTTTTTATTCTCAGAAGGTTTACTCGCTGATATACAGCTGCCTAACCCCCTTCGTAAGTGCAGGTCATAAATGAGCTTTTTTCTCTGTTCCCTCACCATAATCCAGATTCTTTTGGGGAGTTACTAGTACAGTAACCATACCAGGAAGTACTTAATTTATTAGCTACTGCTTTTCTTAATCTCAGTGGAGATATTTACTGATAAAGAGCTACCTACGCAGCATGTTCATGTCGTTCCTAAATGAGCTTTTATCTCTCTCCACTCACCACAAATCAGATTCTTCTGAGGAGTTCCCAGTACATTATCCTTTCCCCTGTGTAATTACCTTACAAGCTCCAGCTGTTTTTATTCTCAGAAGGTTTACTCCCTGATATACAGCTGCCTACCCCCTTCGTAAGTGCAGGTTCTAAATGAGCTTTTTTCTCTGTTCGCTCACCACAATCCAGATTCTTTTGGGGAGTTACCAGTACAGTAACCATACCAGGAAGTACTTAATTTATTAAGCTACTGCTTTTCTTAATCTCAGTGGAGATATTTACTGATAAACAGCTACCTACGCAGCATGTTCATGTCGTTCCTAAATGAGCTTTTATCTCTCTCCCCTCACCACAAATCAGATTCTTCTGAGGAGTTCCCAGTACATTATCCTTTCCCCTGTTCAATTACGTTAACAAGCTCCAGCTGTTTTTATTCTCAGAAGGTTTACTCCCTGATATACAGCTGCCTACCCCCTTCGTAAGTGCAGGTCCTGAATGAGCTTTTTTCTCTGTTCCCTCACCACAATCCAGATTCTTTTGGGGAGTTACCAGTACAGAACCATACCAGGAAGTACTTAATTTATTAAGCTACTGCTTTTCTTAATCTCAGTGAAGATATTTACTGATAAACAGCTACCTACGCAGCATGTTCATGTCGTTCCTAAATGAGCTTTTATCTCTCTCCCCTCACCACAAATCAGATTCTTCTGAGGAGTTCCCAGTACATTATCCTTTCCCCTGTGCAATTACGTTAACAAGCTCCAGCTGTTTTTATTCTCAGAAGGTTTACTCCCTGATATACAGCTGCCTACCCCCTTCGTAAGTGCAGGTCCTGAATGAGCTTTTTTCTCTGTTCCCTCACCACAATCCAGATTCTTTTGGGGAGTTACCAGTACAGTAACCATACCACGAAGTACTTAATTTATTAAGCTACTGCTTTCCTTAATCTCAGTGGAGATATTTACTGATAAACACCTACCTACGCAGCATGTTCATGTCGTTCTTAAATGAGCTTTTATCTCTCTCCCCTCACCACAAATCAGATTCTTCTGAGGAGTTCCCAGTACATTATCCTTTCCCCTGTGTAATTACCTTAACAAGCTCCAGCTGTTTTTATTCTCAGAAGGTTTACTCCCTGATATACAGCTGCCTACGCCCTTCGTAAGTGCAGGTCCTGAATGAGCTTTTTTCTCTGTTCCCTCACCACAATCCAGATTCTTTTGGGGAGTTACCAGTACAGTAACCATACCAGGAAGTACTTAATTTATTAAGCTACTGCTTTTCTTAATCTCAGTGGAGATATTTACTGATAAACAGCTACCTACGCAGCATGTTCATGTCGTTCCTAAATGAGCTTTTATCTGTCTCCCCTCACCACAAATCAGATTCTTCTGAGGAGTTCCCAGTACATTATCCTTTCCCCTGTGTAATTACCTTAACAAGCTCCAGCTGTTTTTATTCTCAGAAGGTTTACTCCCTGATATACAGCTGCCTACCCCCTTCGTAAGTGCAGGTCCTAAATGAGCTTTTTTCTCTGTTCCCTCACCACAATCCAGATTCTTTTGGGGAGTTACTAGTACAGTAACCATACCAGGAAGTAATTAATTTTTTAAGCTACTACTTTTCTTAATCTCAGTGGAGATATTTACTGATAAACAGCTACCTACGCAGCATGTTCATGTCGTTCCTAAATGAGCTTTTATCTCTCTCCCCTCACCAGAAATCAGATTCTTCTGAGGAGTCCCAGTACATTATCCTTTCCCCTGTGTAATTACCTTAACAAGCTCCAGCTGTTTTTATTCTCAGAAGGTTTACTCCCTGATATACAGCTGCCTACCCCCTTCGTAAGTGCAGGTCCTAAATGAGCTTTTTTCTCTGTCCCCTCACCACAATCCAGATTCTTTCGGGGAGTTACCAGTACAGTAACCATACCAGGAAGTACTTATTTTATTAAGCTACTGCTTTTCTTAATCTCAGTGGAGATATTTACTGATAAACAGCTACCTACGCAGCATGTTCATGTCGTTCCTAAATGAGCTTTTATCTCTCTCCACTCACCACAAATCAGATTCTTCTGAGGAGTTCCCAGTACATTTCCTTTCCCCTGTGTAATTACCTTAACAAGCTCCAGCTGTTTTTATTCTCAGAAGGTTTACTCCTGATATACAGCTGCCTACCCCCTTCGTAAGTGCAGGTCCTGAATGAGCTTTTTTCTCTGTTCCCTCACCACAATCCAGATTCTTTTGGGGACTTACCAGTACAGTAACCATACCAGGAAGTACTAATTTATTAAGCTACTGCTTTTCTTAATCTCAGTGGAGATATTTACTGATAAACAGCTACCTACGCAGCATGTTCATGTCGTTCCTAAATGAGCTTTTATCTCTCTCCCCTCACCACAAATCAGATTCTTCTGAGGTGTTCCCAGTACATTATCCTTTCCCCTGTGTAATTACCTTAACAAGCTCCAGCTGTTTTTATTCTCAGAAGGTTTACTCCCTGATATACAGCTGCCTACCCCCTTCGTAAGTGAAGGTCCTGAATGAGCTTTTTTCTCTGTTCCCTCACCACAATCCAGATTCTATTGGGGAGTACCAGTACAGTAACCATACCAGGAAGTACTTAATTTATTAAGCTACTGCTTTTCTTAATCTCAGTGGAGATATTTACTGATAAACAGCTACCTACGCAGCATGTTCATGTCGTTGCTAAATGAGCTTTTATCTCTCTCCCATCACCACAAATCAGGTTCTTCTGAGGAGTTCCCAGTACATTATCCTTTCCCCTGTGTAATTACCTTAACAAGCTCCAGCTGTTTTTATTCTCAGAAGGTTTACTCCCTGATATACAGCTGCCTACCCCCTTCGTAAGTGCAGGTCCTAAATGAGCTTTTTTCTCTGTTCCCTCACCACAATCCAGATTCTTTTGGGGAGTTACCAGTACAGTAACCATACCAGGAAGTACTTAATTTATTAAGCTACTGCTTTTCTTAATCTCAGTGGAGATATTTACTGATAAATAGCTACCTACGCAGCATGTTCATGTCGTTGCTAAATGAGCTTTTATCTCTCTCCCCTCACCACAAATCAGATTCTTCTGAGGAGTTCCCAGTACATTATCCTTTCCCCTGTGTAATTACCTTAACAAGCTCCAGCTGTGTTTATTCTCAGAAGGTTTACTCCCTGATATACAGCTGCCTAACCCCTTCGTAAATGCAGGTCTTAAATGAGCTTTTTTCTCTGTTCCCTCACCACAATCCTGATTCTTTTGGGGAGTTACAAGTACAGTAACCATACCAGGAAGTACTTAATTTATTAAGCTACTGCTTTTCTTAATCTCAGTGGAGATATTTACTGATAAACAGCTACCTACGCAGCATGTTCATGTCGTTCCTAAATGAGCTTTTATCTCTCTCCCCTCACCACGAATCAGATTCTTCTGAGGAGTTCCCAGTACATTATCCTTTCCCTGTGTAATTACCTTAACAAGCTCCAGCAGTTTTTATTCTCAGAAGGTTTACTCCTGATATACAGCTGCCTACACCCTTCGTAAGTGCAGGTCCTAAATGAGCTTTTTTCTCTGTTCCCTCACCACAATCCAGATTCTTTTTGGGGAGTTACCAGTACAGTAACCATACCAGGAAGTACTTAATTTATTAAGCTACTGCTTTTCTTAATCTCAGTGGAGATATTTACTGATAAACAGCTACCTACGCAGCATGTTCATGATCGTTCCTAAATGAGCTTTTATCTCTCTCCCCTCACCACAAATCAGATTCTTCTGAGGAGTTCCCAGTACATTATCCTTTCCCCTGTGTAATTACCTTAACAAGCTCCAGCTGTTTTTATTCTCAGAAGGTTTACTCCCTGATATACAGCTGCCTACCCCCTTCGTAAGTGCAGGTCCTAAATGAGCTTTTTTCTCTGTTCCCTCACCACAATCCAGATTCTTTTGGGGAGTTACCAGTACAGTAACCATACCAGGAAGTACTTAATTAATTAAGCTACTGCTTTTCTTAATCTCAGTGGAGATATTTACTGATAAACAGCTACCTACGCAGCATGTTCATGTCGTTCCTAAATGAGCTTTTATCTCTCTCCCCTCACCACAAATCAGATTCTTCTGAGGAGTTCCCAGTACATTATCCTTTCCCCTGTGTAATTACCTTAACAAGCTCCAGCTGTTTTTATTCTCAGAAGGTTTACTCCCTGATATACAGCTGCCTACCCCCTTCGTAAGTGCAGGTCTTAAATGAGCTTTTTTCTCTGTTCCCTCACCACAATCCAGATTCTTTTGGGGAGTTACCAGTACAGTAACCATACCAGGAAGTACTTAATTTATTAAGCTACTGCTTTTCTTAATCTCAGTGGAGATATTTACTGATAAACAGCTACCTACGCAGCATGTTCGTGTCGTTCCTAAATGAGCTTTTATCTCTCTCCCCTCACCACAAATCAGATTCTTCTGAGGAGTTCCCAGTACATTATCCTTTCCCCTGTGTAATTACCTTAACAAGCTCCAGCTGTTTTTATTCTCAGAAGGTTTACTCCCTGATATACAGCTGCCTACCCCCTTCGTAAGTGCAGATCCTAAATGAGCTTTTTTCTCTGTTCCCTCACCACAATCCAGATTCTTTGGGGAGTTACCAGTACAGTAACCATACCAGGAAGTACTTAATTTATTAAGCTACTGCTTTTCTTAATCTCAGTGGAGATATTTACTGATAAACAGCTACCTACGCAGCATGTTCATGTCGTTGCTAAATGAGCTTTTATCTCTCTCCCCTCACCACAAATCAGATTCTTCTGAGGAGTTCCAGTACATTATCCTTTCCCCTGTGTAATTACCTTAACAAGCTCCAGCTGTTTTTATTCTCAGAAGGTTTACTCCCTGATATACAGCTGCCTACCCCCTTCGTAAGTGCAGGTCCTAAATGAGCTTTTTTCTCTGTTCCCTCACCACAATCCAGATTCTTTTGGGAGTTACCAGTACAGTAACCATACCAGGAAGTACTTAATTTATTAAGCTACTGCTTTTCTTAATCTCAGTGGAGATATTTACTGATAAACAGCTACCTACGCAGCATGTTCATGTCGTTCATAAATGAGCTTTTATCTCTCACCCCTCACCACAAATCAGATTCTTCTGAGGAGTTCCAGTACATTATCCTTTCCCCTGTGTAATTACCTTAACAAGCTCCAGCTGTTTTTATTCTCAGAAGGTTTACTCCCTGATATACAGCTGCCTACCCCCTTCGTAAGTGCAGGTCCTAAATGAGCTTTTTTCTCTGTTCCCTCACCACAATCCAGATTCTTTTGGGGAGTTACTAGTAGAGTAACCATACCAGGAAGTACTTAATTTATTAAGCTACTGCTTTTCTTAATCTCAGTGGAGATATTTACTGATAAACAGATACCTACGCAGCATGTTCATGTCGTTCCTAAATGAGCTTTTATCTCTCTCCCCTCACCACAAATCAGATTCATCTGAGGAGTTCCCAGTACATTATCCTTTCCCCTGTGTAATTACTTTACAAGCTCCACCTGTTTTTATTTTCAGAAGGTTTACTCCCTGATATACAGCTGCCTACCCCCTTCGTAAGTGCAGGTCCTAAATGAGCTTTTTTCTCTGTTCCCTCACCACAATCCAGATTCTTTTGGGGAGTGACCAGTACAGTAACCATACCAGGAAGTACTTAATTTATTAAGCTACTGCTTTTCTTAATCTCAGTGGAGATATTTACTGATAAACAGCTACCTACGCAGCATGTTCATGTCGTTCCTAAATGAGCTTTTATCTCTCTCCCCTCACCACAAATCAGATTCTTCTGAGGAGTTCCCAGTACATTATCCTTTCCCCTGTGTAATTACCTTAACAAGCTCCAGCTGTTTTTATTCTCAGAAGCTTTACTCCCTGATATACAGCTGCCTACCCCCTTCGTAAGTGCAGGTCCTAAATGAGCTTTTTTCTCTGTTCCCTCACCACAATCCAGATTCTTTTGGGGAGTTACCAGTACAGTAACCATACCAGGAAGTACTTAATTTATTAAGCTACTGCTTTTCTTAATCTCAGTGGAGATATTTACTGATAAACAGCTACCTACGCAGCATGTTCATGTCGTTCCTAAATGAGCTTTTATCTCTCTCCCCTCACCACAAATCAGATTCTTCTGAGGAGTTCCCAGTACATTATCCTTTCCCCTGTGTAATTACCTTAACAAGCTCCAGCTGTTTTTATTCTCAGAAGGTTTACTCCCTGATATACAGCTGCCTACCCCCTTCGTAAGTGCAGGTCCTAAATGAGCTTTTTTCTCTGTTCCCTCACCACAATCCAGATTCTTTTGGGGAGTTATCAGTACAGTAACCATACCAGGAAGTACTTAATTTATTAAGCTACTGCTTTTCTTAATCTCAGTGGAGATATTTACTGATAAACAGCTACCTACGCAGCATGTTCATGTCGTTCCTAAATGAGCTTTTATCTCTCTCCCCTCACCACAAATCAGATTCTTCTGAGGAGTTCCCAGTACATTATCCTTTCCCCTGTGTAATTACCTTAACAAGCTCCAGCTGTTTTTATTCTCAGAAGGTTTACTCCCTGATATACAGCTGCCTACCCCCTTCGTAAGTGCAGGTCCTAAATGAGCTTTTTTCTCTGTTCCCTCACCACAATCCAGATTCTTTTGGGGAGTTCCCAGTACAGTAACCATACCAGGAAGTACTTAATTTATTAAGCTACTGCTTTTCTTAATCTCAGTGGAGATATTTACTGATAAACAGCTACCTACGGAGCATATTCATGTCGTTCCTAAATGAGCTTTTATCTCTCTCCCATCACCACAAATCAGATTCTTCTGAGGTGTTCCAGTACATTATCCTTTCCCCTATGTAATTACCTTAACAAGCTCCAGCTGTTTTTATTCTCAGAAGGTTTACTCCCTGATATACAGCTGCCTACCCCCTTCGTAAGTGCAGGTCCTGAATGACCTTTTTTCTCTGTTCCCTCACCACAATCCAGATTCTTTTGGGAGTTACTAGTACAGTAACCATACCAGGAAGTACTTAATTTATTAAGCTACTGCTTTTCTTAATCTCAGTGGAGATATTTACTGATAAACAGCTACCTACGCAGCATGTTCATGTCGTTCCTAAATGAGCTTTTATCTCTCTCCCCTCACCACAAATCAGATTCTTCTGAGGAGTTCCAGTACATTATCCTTTCCCTATTGTAATTACCTTCACAAGCTCCAGCTGTTTTTATTCTCAGAAGGTTTACTCCCTGATATACAGCTGCCTACCCCCTTCGTAAGTGCAGGTCCTAAATGAGCTTTTTTCTCTGTTCCCTCACCACAATCCAGATTCTTTGGGGAGTTACCAGTACAGTAACCATACCAGGAAGTATTAATTTATTAAGCTACTGCTTTTCTTAATCTCAGTGGAGATATTTACTAATAAACAGCTACCTACGCAGCATGTTCATGTCGTTCCTAAATGAGCTTTTATCTCTCTCCCTCACCACAAATCAGATTCTTCTGAGGAGTTCCCAGTACATTATCCTTTCCCCTGTGTAATTACCTTAACAAGCTCCAGCTGTTTTTATTCTCAGAAGGTTTACTCCCTGATATACAGCTGCCTACCCCCTTCGTAAGTGCAGGTCCTAAATGAGCTTTTTTCTCTGTTCCCTCACCACAATCCAGATTCTTTTGGGGAGTTACCAGTACAGTAACCATACCAGGAAGTACTTAATTTATTAAGCTACTGCTTTTCTTAATCTGAGTGGAGATATTTACTGATAAACAGCTACCTACGCAGCATGTTCATGTCGTTCCTAAATGAGCTTTTATCTCTCTCCCCTCACCACAAATCAGATTCTTCTGAGGAGTTCCCAGTACATTATCCTTTCCCCTGTGTAATTACCTTAACAAGCTCCAGCTGTTTTTATTCTCAGAAGGTTTACTCCCTGATATACAGCTGCCTACCCCCTTCGTAAGTGCAGGTCCTAAATGAGCTTTTTTCTCTGTTCCCTCAGCACAATCCAGATTCTTTTGGGGAGTTACCAGTACAGTAACCATACCAGGAAGTACTTAATTTATTAAGCTACTGCTTTTCTTAATCTCAGTGGAGATATTTACTGATAAACAGCTACCTACGCAGCATATTCATGTCGTTCTTAAATGAGCTTTTATCTCTCTCCCCTCACCACAAATCAGATTCTTCTGAGGTGTTCCCAGTACATTATCCTTTCCCCTATGTAATTACCTTAACAAGCTCCAGCTGTTTTTATTCTCAGAAGGTTTACTCCCTGATATACAGCTGCCTACCCCCTTCGTAAGTGCAGGTCCTGAATGACCTTTTTTCTCTGTTCCCTCACCACAATCCAGATTCTTTTGGGGAGTTACCAGTACAGTAACCATACCAGGAAGTACTTAATTTATTAAGCTACTGCTTTTCTTAATCTCAGTGGAGATATTTACTGATAAACAGCTACCTACGCAGCATGTTCATGTCGTTCCTAAATGAGCTTTTATCTCTCTCCCCTCACCACAAATCAGATTCTTCTGAGGAGTTCCCAGTACATTATCCTTTCCCCTGTGTAATTACCTTCACAAGCTCCAGCTGTTTTTATTCTCAGAAGGTTTACTCCCTGATATACAGCTGCCTACCCCCTTCGTAAGTGCAGGTCTTAAATGAGCTTTTTCTCTGTTCCCTCACCACAATCCAGATTCTTTTGGGGAGTTACCAGTACAGTAACCATACCAGGAAGTACTTAATTTATTAAGCTACTGCTTTTCTTAATCTCAGTGGAGATATTTACTGATAAACAGCTACCTACGCAGCATGTTCATGTCGTTCCTAAATGAGCTTTTATCTCTCTCCCCTCACCACAAATCAGATTCTTCTGAGGAGTTCCCAGTACATTATCCTTTCCCCTGTGTAATTACCTTAACAAGCTCCAGCTGTTTTTATTCTCAGAAGGTTTACTCCCTGATATACAGCTGCCTACCCCCTTCGTAAGTGCAGGTCCTAATGAGCTTTTTTCTCTGTTCCCTCACCACAATCCAGATTCTTTTGGGGAGTTATCAGTACAGTAACCATACCAGGAAGTACTTAATTTATTAAGCTACTGCTTTTCTTAATCTCAGTGGAGATATTTACTGATAAACAGCTACCTACGCAGCATGTTCATGTCGTTCCTAAATGAGCTTTTATCTCTCTCCCCTCACCACAAATCAGATTCTTCTGAGGAGTTCCCAGTACATTATCCTTTCCGCTGTGTAATTACCTTAACAAGCTCCAGCTGTTTTTATTCTCAGAAGGTTTACTCCTGATATACAGCTGCCTACCCCTTCGTAAGTGCAGGTCCTAAATGAGCTTTTTTCTCTGTGTTCCCTCACCACAATCCAGATTCTTTTGGGGAGTTACCAGTACAGTAACCATACCAGGAAGTACTTAATTTATTAAGCTACTGCTTTTCTTAATCTCAGTGGAGATATTTACTGATAAACAGCTACCTACGCAGCATGTTCATTTCGTTCCTAAATGAGCTTTTATCTCTCTCCCCTCACCACAAATCAGATTCTTCTGAGGAGTTCCCAGTACATTATCCTTTCCCCTGTGTAATTACCTTAACAAGCTCCAGCTGTTTTTATTCTCAGAAGGTTTACTCCCTGATATACAGCTGCCTACCCCCTTCGTAAGTGCAGGTCCTAAATGAGCTTTTTTCTCTGTTCCCTCACCACAATCCAGATTCTTTTGGGGAGTTCCAGTACAGTAACCATACCAGGAAGTACTTAATTTATTAAGCTACTGCTTTTCTTAATCTCAGTGGAGATATTTACTGATAAACAGCTACCTACGGAGCATATTCATGTCGTTCCTAAATGAGCTTTTATCTCTCTCCCCTCACCACAAATCAGATTCTTCTGAGGTGTTCCCAGTACATTATCCTTTCCCCTATGTAATTACCTTAACAAGCTCCAGCTGTTTTTATTCTCAGAAGGTTTACTCCCTGATATACAGCTGCCTACCCCCTTCGTAAGTGCAGGTCCTGAATGACCTTTTTTCTCTGTTCCCTCACCACAATCCAGATTCTTTTGGGGAGTTACTAGTACAGTAACCATACCAGGAAGTACTTAATTTATTAAGCTACTGCTTTTCTTAATCTCAGTGGAGATATTTACTGATAAACAGCTACCTACGCAGCATGTTCATGTCGTTCCTAAATGAGCTTTTATCTCTCTCCCCTCACCACAAATCAGATTCTTCTGAGGAGTTCCCAGTACATTATCCTTTCCCCTTTGTAATTACCTTCACAAGCTCCAGCTGTTTTTATTCTCAGAAGGTTTACTCCCTGATATACAGCTGCCTACCCCCTTCGTAAGTGCAGGTCCTAAATGAGCTTTTTTCTCTGTTCCCTCACCACAATCCAGATTCTTTTGGGGAGTTACCAGTACAGTAACCATACCAGGAAGTACTTAATTTATTAAGCTACTGCTTTTCTTAATCTCAGTGGAGATATTTACTAATAAACAGCTACCTACGCAGCATGTTCATGTCGTTCCTAAATGAGCTTTTATCTCTCTCCCTCACCACAAATCAGATTCTTCTGAGGAGTTCCCAGTACATTATCCTTTCCCCTGTGTAATTACCTTAACAAGCTCCAGCTGTTTTTATTCTCAGAAGGTTTACTCCCTGATATACAGCTGCCTACCCCCTTCGTAAGTGCAGGTCCTAAATGAGCTTTTTCTCTGTTCCCTCACCACAATCCAAATTCTTTTGGGGAGTTACCAGTACAGTAACCATACCAGGAAGTACTTAATTTATTAAGCTACTGCTTTTCTTAATCTGAGTGGAGATATTTACTGATAAACAGCTACCTACGCAGCATGTTCATGTCGTTCCTAAATGAGCTTTTATCTCTCTCCCCTCACCACAAATCAGATTCTTCTGAGGTGTTCCCAGTACATTATCCTTTCCCCTATGTAATTACCTTAACAAGCTCCAGCTGTTTTTATTCTCAGAAGGTTTACTCCCTGATATACAGCTGCCTACCCCCTTCGTAAGTGCAGGTCCTGAATGACCTTTTTTCTCTGTTCCCTCACCACAATCCAGATTCTTTTGGGGAGTTACTAGTACAGTAACCATACCAGGAAGTACTTAATTTATTAAGATACTGCTTTTCTTAATCTCAGTGGAGATATTTACTTGATAAACAGCTACCTACGCAGCATATTCATGTCGTTCCTAAATGAGCTTTTATCTCTCTCCCTCACCACAAATCAGGTTCTTCTGAGGTGTTCCAGTACATTATCCTTTCCCCTATGTAATTACCTTAACAAGCTCCAGCTGTTTTTATTCTCAGTGGAGATTTACTCCCTGATAAACAGCTGCCTACCCATTCGTAAGTGCAGGGCCTGAATGACCTTTTTTCTCTGTTCCCTCACCACAATCCAGATTCTTTTGGGAGTTACTAGTACAGTAACCATACCAGGAAGTACTTAATTTATTAAGCTACTGCTTTTCTTAATCTCAGTGGAGATATTTACTGATAAACAGCTACCTACGCAGCATGTTCATGTCGTTCCTAAATGAGCTTTTATCTCTCTCCCCTCACCACAAATCAGATTCTTCTGAGGAGTTCCCAGTACATTATCCTTTCCCCTGTGAATACTTAAATTAAGCTCCACTGTTTTTATTCTCAGAAGGTTTACTCCCTGATATACAGGTGCCTACCCCCTTCGTAAGTGCAGGTCCTGAATGAGCTTTTTCTCTCTCCCTCACCACAATCCAGATTCTTTTGGGGAGTTACCAGTACAGTAACCATACCAGGAAGTACTTAATTTATTAAGCTACTGCTATTCTTAATCTCAGTGGAGATATTTACTGATAAACAGCTACCTACGCAGCATGTTCATGTCGTTCCTAAATGAGCTTTTATCTCTCTCCCCTCACCACAAATCAGATTCTTCTGAGGAGTTCCCAGTACATTATCCTTTCCACTGTGTAATTACCTTCACAAGCTCCAGCTGTTTTTATTCTCACAAGGTTTACTTCCTGATATACAGCTGCCTACCCCCTTCGTAAGTGCAGGTCCTAAATGAGCTTTTTTCTCTGTTCCCTCACCACAATCCAGATTCTTCTGGGGAGTTACCAGCACAGTAACCATACCAGGAAGTACTTAATTTATTAAGCTACTGCTTTTCTTAATCTCAGTGGAGATATTTACTGATAAACAGCTACCTACGCAGCATGTTCATGATGTTCCTAAATGAGCTTTTATCTCTCTCCCCTCACCACAAATCAGATTCTTCTGAGGAGTTCCCAGTACATTATCCTTTCCCCTGTGTAATTACCTTCACAAGCTCCAGCTGTTTTTATTCTCAGAAGGTTTACTCCCTGATATACAGGTGCCTACCCCCTTCGTAAGTGCAGGTCCTGAATGAGCTTTTTTCTCTGTTCCCTCACCACAATCCAGATTCTTCTGGGGAGTTACCAGTACAGTACCCATACCAGGAAGTACTTAATTTATTAAGCTACTGCTTTTCTTAATCTCATTGGAGATATTTACTTATAAACAGCTACCTATGCAGCATGTTCATGTCGTTCCTAAATGAGCTTTTATCTCTCTCCCCTCACCACAAATCAGATTCTTCTGAGGAGTTCCCAGTACATTATCCTTTCCCCTGTGTAATTACCTTAACAAGCTCCAGCTGTTTTCATTCTCAGAAGGTTTACTCCCTGATATACAGCTGCCTACACCCTTCGTAAGTGCAGGTCCTAAATGAGCTTTTTTCTCTGTTCCCTCACCACAATCCAGATTCTTTTGGGGAGTTACCGGCACAGTAACCATACCAGGAAGTACTTAATTTATTAAGCTACTGCTTTTCTTAATCTCAGTGGAGATATTTACTGATAAACAGCTACCTACGCAGCATGTTCATGTCGTTCCTAAATGAGCTTTTATCTCTCTCCCCTCACCACAAATCAGATTCTTCTGAGGAGTTCCCAGTACATTATCCTTTCCCCTGTGTAATTCCCTTAACAAGCTCCAGCTGTTTTTATTCTCAGAAGGTTTACTCCCTGATATACAGCTGCCTACCCCCTTCGTAAGTGCAGGTCCTAAATGAGCTTTTTTCTCTGTTCCCTCACCACAATCCAGATTCTTCTGGGGAGTTACCAGTACAGTAACCATACCATGAAGTACTTAATTTATTAAGGTACTGCTTTTCTTAATCTCAGTGGAGATATTTACTGATAAACAGCTACCTACGCAGCATGTTCATGTCGTTCCTAAATGAGCTTTTATCTCTCTCCCCTCACCACAAATCAGATTCTTCTGAGGAGTTTCCAGTACCTTATCCTTTCCCCTGTGTAATTACCTTAACAAGCTCCAGCTGTTTTTATTCTCAGAAGGTTTACTCCCTGATATACAGCTGCCTACCCCCTTCGTAAGTGCAGGTCATAAATGAGCTTTTTTCTCTGTTCCCTCACCACAATACAGATTCTTTCAGGGAGTTACCAGTACAGTAACCATATCAGGAAGTACTTAATTTATTAAGCTACTGCTTTTCTTAATCTCAGTGGAGATATTTACTGATAAACAGCTACCTACGCAGCATGTTCATGTCGTTCCTAAATGAGCTTTTATCTCTCTCCCCTCACCACAAATCAGATTCTTCTGAGGAGTTTCCAGTACCTTATCCTTTCCCCTGTGTAATTACCTTAACAAGCTCCAGCTGTTTTTATTCTCAGAAGGTTTACTCCCTGATATACAGCTGCCTACCCCCTTCGTAAGTGCAGGTCCTGAATGGGCATTTATCTCTGTCCCCTCACCACAAATCAGATTCTTCTGAGGAGTTCTAGTACATTATCCTTTCCCCTGTGAAGTACTTAATTTATTAAGCTACTGCTTTTCTTAATCTCAGTGGAGATATTTACTTATAAACAGCTACCTACGCAGCATGTTCATGTCGTTCCTAAATGAGCTTTTATCTCTCTCCCTCACCACAAATCAGATTCTTCTGAGGAGTTCCCAGTACATTATCCTTTCCCCTGTGTAATTACATTCACAAGCTCCAGCTGTTTTTATTCTCAGAAGGTTTACTCCCTGATATACAGGTGCCTACCCATTCGTAAGTGCAGGTCCTGAATGAGCTTTTTTCTCTGTTCCCTCACCACAATCCAGATTCTTTTGGGGAGTTACCAGTACAGTAACCATACCAGGAAGTACTTAATTTATTAAGCTACTGCTTTTTTAATCTCAGTGGAGATATTTACTGATAAACAGCTACCTACGCAGCATGTTCATGTCGTTCCTAAATGAGCTTTTATCTCTCTCCCCTCACCACAAATCAGATTCTTCTGAGGAGTTCCAGTACATTATCCTTTCCCCTGTGTAATTACTTCACAAGCTCCAGCTGTTTTTATTCTCACAAGGTTTACTTCCTGATATACAGCTGCCTACCACCTTCGTAAGTGCAGGTCCTAAATGAGCTTTTTTCTCTCCCTCACCACAATCCAGATTCTTCTGGGGAGTTACCAGTACAGTAACCATACCAGGAAGCACTTAATTTATTAAGCTACTGCTTTTCTTAATCTCAGTGGAGATATTTACTGATAAACAGCTACCTACGCAGCATGTTCATGTCGTTCCTAAATGAGCTTTTATCTCTCTCCCCTCACCACAAATCAGATTCTTCTGAGGAGTTAGCCCAGTACATTATCCTTTCCCCTGTGTAATTACCTTAACAAGCTCCAGCTGTTTTCTTCTCAGCAGGTTTTACTCCCTGATATACAGCTGCTACACCCTTCGTAAGTGCAGGTCCTAAATGAGCTTTTTTCTCTGTTCCCTCACCACAATCCAGATTCTTTTGGGAGTTACCAGCACAGTTACCATACCAGGAAGTACTTAATTTATTAAGCTACTGCTTTTCTTAATCTCAGTGGAAGTTTTTCTGATAAACAGCTACCTACGCAGCATGTTCATGTCGTTCCTAAATGAGCTTTTATCTCTCTCCCCTCACCACAAATCAGATTCTTCTGAGGAGTTCCCAGTACATTATCCTTTCCCCTGTGTAATTACCTTAACAAGCTCCAGCTGTTTTTATTCTCAGAAGGTTTACTCCCTGATATACAGCTGCCTACCCCCTTCGTAAGTGCAGGTCCTAAATGAGCTTTTTTCTCTGTTCCCTCACCACAATCCAGATTCTTCTGGGGAGTTACCAGTACAGTAACCATACCAGGAAGTACTTAATTTATTAAGCTAGCTGCTTTTCTTAATCTCAGTGGAGATATTTACTGATAAACAGCTACCTACGCGGCATGTTCGTAAGTGCGTTCCTGAATGAGCTTTTATCTCTCTCCCCTCACCACAAATCAGATTCTTCTGAGGATTTTCCAGTACCTTATCCTTTCCCCTGTGTAATTACCTTAACAAGCTCCAGCTGTTTTTATTCTCAGAAGGTTTACTCCCTGATATACAGCTGCCTACCCCCTTCGTAAGTGCAGGTCATAAATGAGCTTTTATCTCTCTCCCCTCACCACAAATCAGATTCTTCTGAGGAGTTCCAGTACATTATCCTTTCCCCTGTGTAATTACCTTAACAAGCTCCTGCTGTTTTTATTCTCAGAAGGTTTACTCCCTGATATACAGCTGCCTACCCCCTTCGTAAGTGCAGGTCCTAAATGAGCTTTTTTCTCTGTTCCCTCACCACAATCCAGATTCTTTTGGGGAGTTACCAGTACAGTAACCATACCAGGAAGTACTTAATTTATTAAGCTACTGCTTTTCTTAATCTCAGTGGAGATATTTACTGATACACAGCTACCTACGCATCATGTTCATGTCGTTCCTAAATGAGCTTTTATCTCTCTCCCCTCACCACAAATCAGATTCTTCTGAGGAGTTCCCAGTACATTATCCTTTCCCCTGTGTAATTACCTTAACAAGCTCCAGCTGTTTTTATTCTCAGAAGGTTTACTCCCTGATATACAGCTGCCTACCCCCTTCGTAAGTGCAGGTCCTAAATGAGCTTTTTTCTCTGTTCCCTCACAACAATCCAGATTCTTTTGGGGAGTTACCAGTACAGTAACCATACCAGGAAGTACTTAATTTATTAAGCTACTGCTTTTCTTAATCTCAGTGGAGATATTTACTGATAAACAGCTACCTACGCAGCATGTTCATGTCGTTCCTAAATGAGCTTTTATCTCTCTCCCCTCACCACAAATCAGATTCTTCTGAGGAGTTCCCAGTACATTATCCTTTCCCCTGTGTAATTACCTTAACAAGCTCCAGCTGTTTTTATTCTCAGAAGGTTTACTCCCTGATATACAGCTGCCTACCCCCTTCGTAAGTGCAGGTCCTAAATGAGCTTTTTTCTCTGTTCCCTCACCACAATCCAGATTCTTTCGGGGAGTTACCAGTACAGTAACCATACCAGGAAGTACTTAATTTATTAAGCCTACTGCTTTTCTTAATCTCAGTGGAGATATTTACTGATAAACAGCTACCTACGCAGCATGTTCATGTCGTTCCTAAATGAGCTTTTGTCTCTCTCTCCTCACCACAAATCAGATTCTTCTGAGGAGTTCCCAGTACATTATCCTTTCCCCTGTGTAATTACCTTAACAAGCTCCAGCTGTTTTTATTCTCAGAAGTTTACTCCCTGATATACAGCTGCCTAACCCCTTCGTAAGCGCAGGTCCTGAATGAGCTTTTTTCTCTGTTCCCTCACCACAATCCAGATTCTTTTGGGGAGTTACCAGTACAGTAACCATACCAAGAAATACTTAATTTATTAAGCTACTGCTTTTCTTAATCTCAGAGGAGATATTTACTGATAAGCAGCTACCTACGCAGCATGTTCATGTCGTTCCTAAATGAGCTTTTATCTCTCTCCCTCACCACAAATCAGATTCTTCTGAGGAGTTCCCAGTACATTATCCTTTCCTCTGTGTAATTACCTTAACAAGCTCCAGCTGTTTTTTATTCTCAGAAGGTTTACTCCCTGATATACAGCTGCCTACCCCCTTCGTAAGTGCAGTCCTAAATGAGCTTTTTTCTCTGTTCCCTCACCACAATCCAAATTCTTTTGGGGAGTTACCAGTACAGTAACCATACCAGGAAGTACTTAAGTTATTAAGCTACTGCTTTTCTTAATCTCAGTGGAGATATTTACTGATAAACAGCTACCTACGCAGCATGTTCATGTCGTCCTAAATGAGCTTTTATCTCTCTCAACTCACCACAAGTCAGATTCTTTTGGGGAGTTACCAGTACAGTAACAATACCAGGAAGTACTTAATTTATTAAGCTACTGCTTTTCTTAATCGCAGTGGAGATATTTACTGATAAACAGCTACCTACGCAGCATGTTCATGTCGTTCCTAAATGAGCTTTTATCTCTCTCCACTCATCACAAGTCAGATTCTTCTGAGGAGTTCCCAGTACATTATCCTTTCCCCTGTGTAATTACATTCACAAGCTCCAGCTGTTTTTATTCTCAGAAGGTTTACTGATATACAGGTGCCTACCCCCTTCGTAAGTGCAGGTCCTGAATGAGCTTTTATCTCTCTCCCCTCACCACAAATCAGATTCTTCTGAGGAGTTCCCAGTACATTATCCTTTCCCCTGTGTAATTACCTTAACAAGCTCCAGCTGTTTTTATTCTCAGAAGGTTTACTCCCTGATATACAGCTGCCTACGCCCTTCGTAAGTGCAGGTCCTAAATGAGCTTTTTTCTCTGTTCCCTCACCACAATCCAGATTCTTTTGGGGAGTTACCAGTACAGTAACCATACCAGGAAGTACTTAATTTATTAAGCTACTGCTTTTCTTAATCTCAGTGGAGATATTTACTGATAAACAGCTACCTACGCAGCATGTTCATGTCGTTCTTAAATGAGCTTTTATCTCTCTCCCCTCACCACAAAGCAGATTCTTCTGAGGAGTTCCCAGTACTTTATCCTTTCCCCTGTGTAATTACCTTAACAAGCTCCAGCTGTTTTTATTCTCAGAAGGTTTACTCCCTGATATACAGCTGCCTACCCCCTTCGTAAGTGCAGGTCCTGAGTGAGCTTTTTTCTCTGTTCCTTCACCACAATCCAGAATTCTTTTGGGGAGTTACCAGTACAGTAACCATACCAGGAAGTACTTAATTTATTAAGCTACTGCTTTTCTTAATCTCAGTGGAGATATTTACTGATAAACAGCTACCTACGCAGCATGTTCATGTCGTTCCTAAATGAGCTTTTATCTCTCTCCACTCACCACAAGTCAGATTCTTTTGGGGAGTTACCAGTACAGTAACAATACCAGGAAGTACTTAATTTATTAAGCTACTGCTTTTCTTAATCGCAGTGGAGATATTTACTGATAAACAGCTACCTACGCAGCATGTTCATGTCGTTCCTAAATGAGCTTTTATCTCTCTCCACTCATCACAAGTCAGATTCTTTTGGGAGTTACCAGTACAGTAACAATACCAGGAAGTACTTAATTTATTAAGCTACTGCTTTTCTTAATCTCAGTGGAGATATTTACTGATAAACAGCTACCTACGCAGCATGTTCATGTCGTTCCTAAATGAGCTTTTATCTCTCTCCCCTCACCACAAATCAGATTCTTCTGAGGAGTTCCCAGTACATTATCCTTTCCCCTGTGTAATTACCTTAACAAGCTCCAGCTGTTTTTATTCTCAGAAGGTTTACTCCCTGATATACAGCTGCCTACGCCCTTCGTAAGTGCAGGTCCTAAATGAGCTTTTTTCTCTGTTCCCTCACCACAATCCAGATTCTTTTGGGGAGTTACCAGTACAGTAACCATACCAGGAAGTACTTAATTTATTAAGCTACTGCTTTTCTTAATCTCAGTGGAGATATTTACTGATAAACCAGCTACCTACGCAGCATGTTCATGTCGTTCTTAAATGAGCTTTTATCTCTCTCCCCTCACCACAAATCAGATTCTTCTGAGGAGTTCCCAGTACTTTATCCTTTCCCCTGTGTAATTACCTTAACAAGCTCCAGCTGTTTTTATTCTCAGAAGGTTTACTCCCTGATATACAGCTGCCTACCCCTTCGTAAGTGCAGGTCCTGAGTGAGCTTTTTTCTCTGTTCCTTCACCACAATCCAGATTCTTTTGGGGAGTTACCAGTACAGTAACCATACCAGGAAGTACTTAATTTATTAAGCTACTGCTTTTCTTATCTCAGTGGAGATATTTACTGTAAACAGCTACCTACGCAGCATGTTCATGTCGTTCCTAAATGAGATTTTATCTCTCTCCCCTCACCACAAATCAGATTCTTCTGAGGAGTTCCCAGTACATTATCCTTTCCTCTGTGTAATTACCTTAACAAGCTCCAGCTGTTTTTATTCTCAGAAGGTTTACTCCCTGATATACAGCTGCCTACCCCCTTCGTAAGTGCAGGTCCTAAATGAGCTTTTTTCTCTGTTCCCTCACCACAATCCAAATTCTTTTGGGGAGTTACCAGTACAGTAACCATACCAGGAAGTACTTAATTTATTAAGCTACTGCTTTTCTTAATCTCAGTGGAGATATTTACTGATAAACAGCTACCTACGCAGCATGTTCATGTCGTTCCTAAATGAGCTTTTATCTCTCTCCCCTCACCACAAATCAGATTCTTCTGAGGAGTTCCCAGTACATTATCCTTTCCCCTGTGTAATTACCTTAACAAGCTCCAGCTGTTTTTATTCTCAGAAGGTTTACTCCCTGATATACAGCTGCCTACCCCCTTCGTAAGTGCAGGTCCTAAATGAGCTTTTTTCTCTATTCCCTCACCACATCCAGATTCTAGTGGGGAGTTACCAGTACAGTACCATATCAGGAAGTACTTAATTTATTAAGCTACTGCTTTTCTTAATCTCAGTGGAGATATTTACTGATAAACAGCTACCTACGCAGCATGTTCATGTCGTTCCTAAATGAGATTTTATCTCTCTCCCCTCACCACAAATCAGATTCTTCTGAGGAGTTCCCAGTACATTATCCTTTCCTCTGTGTAATTACCTTAACAAGCTCCAGCTGTTTTTATTCTCAGAAGGTTTACTCCCTGATATACAGCTGCCTACCCCCTTCGTAAGTGCAGGTCCTAAATGAGCTTTTTTCTCTGTTCCCTCACCACAATCCAAATTCTTTTGGGGAGTTACCAGTACAGTAACCATACCAGGAAGTACTTAATTTATTAAGCTACTGCTTTTCTTAATCTCAGTGGAGATATTTACTGATAAACAGCTACCTACGCAGCATGTTCATGTCGTTCCTAAATGAGCTTTTATCTCTCTCCCCTCACCACAAATCAGATTCTTCTGAGGAGTTCCCAGTACATTATCCTTTCCCTGTGTAATTACCTTAACAAGCTCCAGCTGTTTTTATTCTCAGAAGGTTTACTCCCTGATATACAGCTGCCTACCCCCTTCGTAAGTGCAGGTCCTAAATGAGCTTTTTTCTCTATTCCCTCACCACAATCCAGATTCTAGTGGGGAGTTACCAGTACAGTAACCATATCAGGAAGTACTTAATTTATTAAGCTACTGCTTTTCTTAATCTCAGTGGAGATATTTACTGATAAACAGCTACCTACGCAGCATGTTCATGTCGTTCCTAAATGAGCTTTTATCTCTCTCCCCTCACCACAAATCAGATTCTTCTGAGGAGTTTCCAGTACATTATACTTTCCCCTGTGTAATTACCTTAACAAGCTCCAGCTGTTTTTATTCTCAGAAGGTTTACTCCCTGATATACAGCTGCCTACCCCCTTCGTAAGTGCAGGTCCTAAATGAGCTTCTTTCTCTGTTCCCTCACCACAATCCAGATTCTTTTGGGGAGTTACCAGTACAGTAACCATACCAGGAAGTACTTAATTTATTAAGCTACTGCTTTTCTTAATCTCAGTGGAGATATTTACTGATAAACAGCTACCTACGCAGCATGTTCATGTCGTTCCTAAATGAGCTTTTATCTCTCTCCCCTCACCACAAATCAGATTCTTCTGAGGAGTTCCCAGTACATTATCCTTTCCCCTGTGTAATTACCTTAACAAGCTCCAGCTGTTTTTATTCTCAGAAGGTTTACTCCCTGATATACAGCTGCCTACCCCCTTCGTAAGTGCAGGTCCTGAATGAGCTTTTTTCTCTGTTCCTTCACCACAATCCAGATTCTTTTGGGGAGTACCAGTACAGTAACCATACCAGGAAGTACTTAATTTATTAAGCTACTGCTTTTCTTAATCTCAGTGGAGATATTTACTGATAAACAGCTACCTACGCAGCATGTTCATGTCGTTCCTAAATGAGATTTTATCTCTCTCCCCTCACCACAAATCAGATTCTTCTGAGGAGTTCCCAGTACATTATCCTTTCCTCTGTGTAATTACCTTAACAAGCTCCAGCTGTTTTTATTCTCAGAAGGTTTACTCCCTGATATACAGCTGCCTACCCCCTTCGTAAGTGCAGGTCCTAAATGAGCTTTTTTCTCTGTTCCCTCACCACAATCCAAATTCTTTTGGGGGAGTTACCAGTACAGTAACCATACCAGGAAGTACTTAATTTATTAAGCTACTGCTTTTCTTAATCTCAGTGGAGATATTTACTGATAAACAGCTACCTACGCAGCATGTTCATGTCGTTCCTAAATGAGCTTTTATCTCTCTCCCCCTCACCACAAATCAGATTCTTCTGAGGAGTTCCCAGTACATTATCCTTTCCCCTGTGTAATTACCTTAACAAGCTCCAGCCTGTTTTTATTCTCAGAAGGTTTACTCCCTGATATACAGCTGCCTACCCCTTTCGTAAGTGCAGGTCCTAAATGAGCTTTTTTCTCTGTTCCCTCACCACTATCCAGATTCTAGTGGGGAGTTACCAGTACAGTAACCATATCAGGAAGTACTTAATTTATTAAGCTACTGCTTTTCTTAATCTCAGTGGAGATATTAACTGATAAACAGCTACCTACGCAGCATGTTCATGTCGTTCCTAAATGAGCTTTTATCTCTCTCCCCCTCACCACAAATCAGATTCTTCTGAGGAGTTCCCAGTACATTATCCTTTCCCCTGTGTAATTACCTTAACAAGCTCCAGCTGTTTTTATTCTCAGAAGGTTTACTCCCTGATATACAGCTGCCTACCCCCTTCGTAAGTGCAGGTCCTGAGTGAGCTTTTTTCTCTGTTCCTTCACCACAATCCAGATTCTTTTGGGGAGTTACCAGTACAGTAACCATACCAGGAAGTACTTAATTTATTAAGCTACTGCTTTTCTTAATCTCAGTGGAGATATTTACTGATAAACAGCTACCTACGCAGCATGTTCATGTCGTTCCTAAATGAGCTTTTATCTCTCTCCACTCACCACAAGTCAGATTCTTTTGGGGAGTTACCAGTACAGTAACAATACCAGGAAGTACTTAATTTATTAAGCTACTGCTTTTCTTAATCGCAGTGGAGATATTTACTGATAAACAGCTACCTACGCAGCATGTTCAGTCGTTCCTAAATGAGCTTTTATCTCTCTCCACTCATCACAAGTCAGATTCTTTTGGGGAGTTACCAGTACAGTAACAATACCAGGAAGTACTTAATTTATTAAGCTACTGCTTTTCTTAATCTCAGTGGAGATATTTACTGATAAACAGCTACCTACGCAGCAGTTCATGTCGTTCCTAAATGAGCTTTTATCTCTCTCCCCTCACCACAAATCAGATTCTTCTGAGGAGTTCCCAGTACATTATCCTTTCCCCTGTGTAATTACCTTAACAAGCTCCAGCTGTTTTTATTCTCAGAAGGTTTACTCCCTGATATACAGCTGCCTACGCCCTTCGTAAGTGCAGGTCCTAAATGAGCTTTTTTCTCTGTTCCCTCACCACAATCCAGATTCTTTTGGGGAGTTACCAGTACAGTAACCATACCAGGAAGTACTTAATTTATTAAGCTACTGCTTTTCTTAATCTCAGTGGAGATATTTACTGATAAACAGCTACCTACGCAGCATGTTCATGTCGTTCTTAAATGAGCTTTTATCTCTCTCCCCCTCACCACAAATCAGATTCTTCTGAGGAGTTCCCAGTACTTTATCCTTTCCCCTGTGTAATTACCTTAACAAGCTCCAGCTGTTTTTATTCTCAGAAGGTTTACTCCCTGATATACAGCTGCCTACCCCCTTCGTAAGTGCAGGTCCTGAGTGAGCTTTTTTCTCTGTTCCTTCACCACAATCCAGATTCTTTTGGGGAGTTACCAGTACAGTAACCATACCAGGAAGTACTTAATTTATTAAGCTACTGCTTTTCTTAATCTCAGTGGAGATATTTACTGATAAACAGCTACCTACGCAGCATGTTCATGTCGTCCTAAATGAGATTTTATCTCTCTCCCCTCACCACAAATCAGATTCTTCTGAGGAGTTCCCAGTACATTATCCTTTCCTCTGTGTAATTACCTTAACAAGCTCCAGCTGTTTTTATTCTCAGAAGGTTTACTCCCTGATATACAGCTGCCTACCCCCTTCGTAAGTGCAGGTCCTAAATGAGCTTTTTTCTCTGTTCCCTCACCACAATCCAAATTCTTTGGGGAGTTACCAGTACAGTAACCATACCAGGAAGTACTTAATTTATTAAGCTACTGCTTTTCTTAATCTCAGTGGAGATATTTACTGATAAACAGCTACCTACGCAGCATGTTTATGTCGTTCCTAAATGAGCTTTTATCTCTCTCCCCTCACCACAAATCAGATTCTTCTGAGGAGTTCCCAGTACATTATCCTTTCCCCTGTGTAATTACCTTAACAAGCTCCAGCTGTTTTTATTCTCAGAAGGTTTACTCCCTGATATACAGCTGCCTACCCCCTTCGTAAGTGCAGGTCCTAAATGAGATTTTTCTCTATTCCCTCACCACAATCCAGATTCTAGTGGGGAGTTACCAGTACAGTAACCATATCAGGAAGTACTTATTTATTAAGCTACTGCTTTTCTTAATCTCAGTGGAGATATTTACTGATAAACAGCTACCTACGCAGCATGTTCATGTCGTTCCTAAATGAGATTTTATCTCTCTCCCCTCACCACAAATCAGATTCTTCTGAGGAGTTCCCAGTACATTATCCTTTCCTCTGTGTAATTACTTAACAAGCTCAGCTGTTTTATTCTCAGAAGGTTTACTCCCTGATATACAGCTGCCTACCCCCCCTTCGTAAGTGCAGGTCCTAAATGAGCTTTTTTCTCTGTTCCCTCACCACAATCCAAATTCTTTTGGGGAGTTACCAGTACAGTAACCATACCAGGAAGTACTTAATTTATTAAGCTACTGCTTTTCTTAATCTCAGTGGAGATATTTACTGATAAACAGCTACCTACGCAGCATGTTCATGTCGTTCCTAAATGAGCTTTTATCTCTCTCCCCTCACCACAAATCAGATTCTTCTGAGGAGTTCCCAGTACATTATCCTTTCCCCTGTGTAATTACCTTAACAAGCTCCAGCTGTTTTTATTCTCAGAAGTTTACTCCCTGATATACAGCTGCCTACCCCTTCGTAAGTGCAGGTCCTAAATGAGCTTTTTTCTCTATTCCCTCACCACAATCCAGATTCTAGTGGGGAGTTACCAGTACAGTAACCATATCAGGAAGTACTTAATTTATTAAGCTACTGCTTTTTCTTAATCTCAGTGGAGATATTTACTGATAAACAGCTACCTACGCAGCATGTTCATGTCGTTCCTAAATGAGCTTTTATCTCTCTCCCCTCACCACAATCAGTTCTTCTGAGGGAGTTTCCAGTACATTATACTTTCCCCTGTGTAATTACCTTAACAAGCTCAGCTGTTTTTATTCTCAGAAGGTTTACTCCCTGATATACAGCTGCCTACCCCCTCGTAAGTGCAGGGTCCTAAATGAGCTTCTTTCTCTGTTCCCTCACCACAATCCAGATTCTTTTGGGGAGTTACCAGTACAGTAACCATACCAGGAAGTACTTAATTTATTAAGCTACTGCTTTTCTTATCTCAGTGGAGATATTTACTGATAAACAGCTACCTACGCAGCATGTTCATGTCGTTCCTAAATGAGCTTTTATCTCTCTCCCCTCACCACAAATCAGATTCTTCTGAGGAGTTCCCAGTACATTATCCTTTCCCCTGTGTAATTACCTTAACAAGCTCCAGCTGTTTTTATTCTCAGAAGGTTTACTCCCTGATATACAGCTGCCTACCCCCTTCGTAAGTGCAGGTCCTGAATGAGCTTTTTCTCTGTTCCTTCACCACAATCCAGATTCTTTTGGGGAGTTACCAGTACAGTAACCATACCAGGAAGTACTTAATTTATTAAGCTACTGCTTTTCTTAATCTCAGTGGAGATATTTACTGATAAACAGCTACCTACGCAGCATGTTCATGTCGTTCCTAAATGAGATTTTATCTCTCTCCCCTCACCACAAATCAGATTCTTCTGAGGAGTTCCCAGTACATTATCCTTTCCTCTGTGTAATTACCTTAACAAGCTCCAGCTGTTTTTATTCTCAGAAGGTTTACTCCCTGATATACAGCTGCCTACCCCCTTCGTAAGTGCAGGTCCTAAATGAGCTTTTTTCTCTGTTCCCTCACCACAATCCAAATTCTTTTGGGGAGTTACCAGTAAGTAACCATACCAGGAAGTACTTAATTTATTAAGCTACTGCTTTTCTTAATCTCAGTGGAGATATTTACTGATAAACAGCTACCTACGCAGCATGTTCATGTCGTTCCTAAATGAGCTTTTATCTCTCTCCCCTCACCACAAATCAGATTCTTCTGAGGAGTTCCCAGTACATTATCCTTTCCCCTGTGTAATTACCTTAACAAGCTCAGCTGTTTTTATTCTCAGAAGGTTTACTCCCTGATATACAGCTGCCTACCCCCCTTCGTAAGTGCAGGTCCTAAATGAGCTTTTTTCTCTGTTCCCTCACCACTATCCAGATTCTAGTGGGGAGTTACCAGTACAGTAACCATATCAGGAAGTACTTAATTTATTAAGCTACTGCTTTTCTTAATCTCAGTGGAGATATTAACTGATAAACAGCTACCTACGCAGCATGTTCATGTCGTTCCTAAATGAGCTTTTATCTCTCTCTCCCTCACCACAAATCAGATTCTTCTGAGGAGTTCCCAGTACATTATCCTTTCCCCTGTGTAATTACCTTAACAAGCTCCAGCTGTTTTTATTCTCAGAAGGTTTACTCCCTGATATACAGCTGCCTACCCCCTTCGTAAGTGCAGGTCCTAAATGAGCTTTTTTCTCTGTTCCCTCACCACAATCCAGATTCTTTTGGGGAGTTACCAGTACAGTAACCATACCAGGAAGTACTTAATTTATTAAGCTACTGCTTTTCTTAATCTCAGTGGAGATATTTACTGATAAACAGCTACCTACGCAGCATGTTCATGTCGTTCCTAAATGAGCTTTATCTCTCTCCACTCACCACAAGTCAGATTCTTTTGGGAGTTACCAGTAGGAGTAACAATACCAGGAAGTACTTAATTTATTAAGCTACTGCTTTTCTTAATCGCAGTGGAGATATTTACTGATAAACAGCTACCTACGCAGCATGTTCATGTCGTTCCTAAATGAGCTTTTATCTCTCTCCACTCACCACAAGTCAGATTCTTTTGGGGAGTTACCAGTACAGTAACAATACCAGGAAGTACTTAATTTATTAAGCTACTGCTTTTCTTAATCTCAGTGGAGATATTTACTGATAAACAGCTACCTACGCAGCATATTCATGTCGTTCCTAAATGAGCTTTTTATCTCTCTCCCCTCACCACAAATCAGATTCTTCTGAGGAGTTCCCA
>NW_025960527.1:0-34907 GCF_023159225.1 Perognathus longimembris pacificus
AAAAAAAGGACAAAAGAAAATTTCACTCAGTAGTAAACACCTTAGGGTCCTTTCAGAAAACCCAATTCAGACAGCATTTCTACATATCAGCTTCTGATTTCACAGTCCAGCCCATGAATTTTCTGGCCCAGTTATTATTGTATTATTATAGTTACTGTATGACTTGCATGTGAATGTATTTCTCATCTTTGACCATTGAAATATGTGCTATTATTTCAATGAGCTTAAGCTGAATCAACATACAAGGTCAGGCCACACTTCTACAGCACAGTAATAGTTCTTGATCCATATAATTTTAAAGCCCTATAATCTATGAGTCCTAGCGCATACACCTATGTGACTTTAGAAATGTTCAGTGATTGGATCCTCTCTAGCATTCACATTTCCTAGATGTTGAAATGGAATATTAAAATAAGAAAGTTTTGGCAGCCACCAAGAAAAAAGGTTGAGTGCCTCAAGCTATTAATTTTTATTGAATTGAGCCCTTTAATTGCTTGGGTGTTGGAGAATTAAAGTCTCCAACCAGTGGAAAAATTTAGCCCCGGCACGGTTACTCTGATGCCTCATTAGCACACTAATAGGCCCTTGGGAACACATTCCCTGTTTTAGTCCATCAGCTGGAATTGGGGAAGGACTAGTGATTTTTCTTTTACTTCCCAGAGAATTTTTACTGCAATTGCACTTTTAATTTGCGCCTGCGCTACATGTTTCATGTGTCTTTGTCCTTGTTTGATTAGTTGTGTTTCGTGTGGAGTGCTAAATTGGGAAAAAAGTCCTCTGGTGGGCGGCCTCGGCAGGTTGATTGCCAGGGGATGGAAATCTCCACTGGGGAGGATCCCCCTGAGAATTTTCAGGGCCCTATGGACTTTCCATCACTCTGGCTGGCAGCTTGTGGACGCTGGACATGCCATCCAAGGCGTAAAAGCCTCTGTTTCTATGTTCTGTTTTGTCTTGACTAGTTTTGTCTTTGAGATTGGCACCAGTTTTAAACTTTTAAACTTTTGTTTCCCTTATTTCTGTTGTCCATTTACATGTCTATGGGCAAAACATTTACTAGGTACTGTGTCTCCTGCAAGAAGGCAGAAAAAGTGCAGGCTGCTAAGAGCTGAGTTCAAACAGCTGGCTAGGCTAATCTTAGCCTGAGAGTAAACACTAAGAGTCAAGTGCTAGGTGGACTCAGTAATACTCCAGGGGACCCCAACCCAGTTATCTTCAGTGTTTAGTATGCTAAGATACTTTGCTAAAACTAATAGTTCCTAGCGAATAAGACTAAACAATGCTAAAATCATTCATTAAAGGTTTTTGTTTTTAAGTTTTGGTCATTACAAGAGTAAGATTGGAAAATATACCTTTTGCCACTAAAAAATGTACGGCTGATAGTTGTTTGGACTGCTTTTAAGTTCTGTTTACATTAATACCTACATATGTGAATGTATGTATGTGTGTGTGCTCGCACACAAATGTATGTGGGTGTGAATGTGTTCAAGATTAAAATGTATGATGTAAAAATAGGTTAGTTTAACTTTAAACTTCAAAAGATCATTGAATTTGGGCATTACCAAAAGCTTTAAAGGATTATTTATTTTAAAAGGAACTATAGTTAAAAATTCTTTAATTCATGGTTAAAAATAAATAAATAAATAAATAAATAAATAAATAAATAAATAAGAACTTAGCATGGGCCCTTGAACCTATCCTCAGTAGTGAGGGGTAAACTGACAAAAGTGCAGTTTAGCCAATCCACGTGATGGGACAGCCGTAGGGTGGCGTCCATTCATAGTGGGAGAGGGCAAGCTGGCCCCAAGGCAGTTCATCAAGCTCTAAGGAGTAGGGTGGAGATAGGCCCATTCTATAGGACAGGCCAATGGAGGCCTTTCTTTTATTTCTTTTGTTTTCAGGTATAAACATTGGAAACCTCAGGGTAAAATGTATGATTTGACTGATACTTCTAAAACTGCCCCTTAGGATGGATTAAAATTGGAATATCTTAAAGGAGAGTTAAAAGTTTATTTACCTGATATAACTCGATTTCTGTACAGGTTTGCAATTTGGATGTATCAAAAAGGCAAATATGCTAACTCTGAAATCTCATGGTTATAATTCTGGGACACACTGCTAAGTGTACTCTTGTTACAATTGTTTTGGGTATCAATTTAATGAATCAGGTACTAAATTTTTTAAGTGTATACTGTAATGTAACAGTAAGATTAACTATCTTAAGTCACATATAATCATGTAAATATTTTAAAGTATATAAACTAATGTGGGATAGAAGTACACAACTTTCATTAACTCTCTGTATATAGGAAAATGGCTCTTTTAAAGCAGACAACCAGGAGGCAATGTGCCCCCTGGGCTTCAGTTTTTCTATGCAAATACAGGCTGAGGTAAAGTTGTGAAAGCCTCTACTTTAAAAGGTTTTAGAATGCCTTTCTAGATAAGAAATTTGGAAGTGAAAAACAAGCAGCATGAAGCAATGGGTGATACCTAGCTCCAGATTTCTTTTAATACAACCAGCTTGGTAAAAGACTTGAGATCAAAAATGTATTCTGAGATATGAAATTTAAAATGTTTGTTTTAAGTTGGATATAGGAAAACGATGGCTATCAAGATGATTGTTTAATTACTACTCCAGTTTGTTTTACAGGTTTTCAATAAAATGATTTATTATTTGCTGCACCTGATAAAAATATTGTATCAAAATTGTTACAAATTTTGCCTTTAGACTTTCAACAGTATAATTTAATAATTGCCCCTGATAAAATTCATTTAAACAGAAGAACCATTTAAGTATCTGGGATATTTAGTTAAAAGACAAGTAATTACCCCCCAATTAATAAAAATTCGTACTAAAGAGTTTAAAACTCTTAATAATTTTCAAAAGTTACTAGGGACATCAATTGGCTTTGCCCTTCAACCTATTTTCCATTCTTCAAGGAGATTCGGATTTATGTAGCCCTCAAAATTGACACGTCAGGAACTGCTCCTAATAAAATTTGGCAAATGGATGTAACACACATCCCTGAATTTGGCCGCTTACAATATGTGCATGTATCCATTGATACACATTCTTCTTTTATTTGGGCAACACCTCTACCAGGGGAAAAAGGGACTCATGTCATTCAACATTTACTAGAAACATTCACAGTCATGGGGATTCCTTCTCAAATAAAACTGACAATGCACCAGCTTATTCCAGTAAACAAGTACGAAAAGTTTTAGAATTTCATAACATTTTTTCATGTTACAGGAATTGAATACAATCCTCAAGGTCAAGGTATAGTAGAAAGAGCTCATTATACATTAAAAACACAAATTACAAAACTAAAGAGGGGGAGTATGGATAGTACTGAGGGATATGCAACTTCTATGAAAAGTATTTATAAAACAGCCCCTGCTGTCATTGCAGAAGCATTATTTGTCCTTAACTTTTTAAATTTGTCTCAAGGAGATGTTTTAGCAAGAGCTGAGCGACACTTCCTAGCTCCGCCTATGCAAAACAAACAGCAGCCGGTTTGGATTAGATTGGGGGTTGGCTAGATTGGGTCCCCGGGGAGTTGTTAACCCAGGGGCAAGGGTATGCTTATGTTTCTACAGAAGACAGCCCATCTTTCTAGCACCTGCTCCAGTGGATCCAGCAACAAACACCCCTCTGTCCATCAAGGGGGTGAGACATTCTCATTCAAGTGATAAGGCCATTCAAATGGACAGGTGTGCACTGGTAACCTGTAGGGGCTACATCAGAGGTAATGTATTGGGCCTATATTTCTAACCCTCCTTTATTACATCCATATTTATGGACAAAAGCCCCTGTCTCTGTTTTTACATCTATTCCTAATTTACTCTCTCCCTCTATGGGTCTGGCATTCCAGTCTTTCCTATGGAAGAGGAAAGATCATTTAACTTCTCTTATTCTCAGTTCTCTAAAGCTATCTGTCAAGGCCGTTCCCCATGTTACCCTTTTAGATATCAATATTGGATTCAGCATGGAGGTTCATATAACTCCTGTAGAACTCGGCTGATTAGACTGTCTTCCTGGTCTGTGGGATCTCATACCTATAAATTAGATAATTATGCTAGCCCTGCTGGCCTGCCTAAATGTGACAATTTTACTTATCTGAACCTGAACTTTACTGAAAGACATTGGGAAAGTTGTCGAGGAAGTTTTCCAACTATTTGGAATACATCCCAGCATACTTGGTATGATTGGGGACCTTTTGGTGTGTGGTTGAAAAACTGCACTGAATATAACTCATCTTGTGAACCTACTTTATCTATGAACATGTCCAATGCCATGTCTGCTAAACAGTTTTTAGGGTGGTTTGGAGCAGGCTTTAGTGACCCCCGGCCTGCTCTCGCCCATGGAGACAGGCTATTTCCTCCACAACGTCATCTCTGGAAATTAGCAGCTTCTCTGGCTCCCGTATTGCTGGCCAATGGAACTTACTCAGGATCTAAAAGGTCCTCGGCCTCCTACAACTTCACAGTTGTAAAGACCTACAATATCTCTGCTTGTGTTCATTTTCCACAAGTACTGATGGTCGGCCCCATAAACATAACAAAGAATGCCATTACCTGCATAAATTGTAAATTGTATACTTGCTTGAATAACAATGTCACCTTTAATTTTAGTCAAGATAGGATCATGATTTTAACCCAGCGCAACTCCCTTTGGGTTCCTGTTCGCATGCATCGTCCCTGGGCTGGAGGACCTGTACAAGGATTGGTAATGCAGTTTTTCAAGCGGCTTCTGAGGAGGAGTCGTCGTGCCATTGGACTGATTATTGCAGGACTTGTTGGACTGATTGCCATTGCTACAACTGCAGCAGTATCCGGAGCCGCATTGCGACAATCTGTACAAACTCATGACTTTATGGTGCAGTGGCACCAGGACTCCCACAATCTGTGGCAACACCAGCTGGAAGTAAATGCCCACCTTCAAGATGAGTTAGAAGCTGTTAAAGGAGGAGTGTTTTGGCTTGGACAGAAATATCTGGCTTTACAGCAACGATTGTTTTTGACTTGCGATTGGAATTCTAGTCATGTCTGTGTAACACCTTATAAATATAATGCCTCTGAATGTGAATGGAATGATATACAAATGCTTATAGATGGAGCCCTACTAAATGGTACGTTAAGTGAACAAAGCTTGTACAGGGAGGTTTTTGAAGCTTTTCAAAAGGAATTGACAGATGCCTCTACTATTGATGATATAGCCCAAGGACTAGCTCAGACCTTAGAAGGACTAGACCCTAGGGGGTGGTGGCAAAGTATTACCCATAGTGTTGGAAGTGCCTCTATTGCCTTGATACTTATGATATGTGTCTTTTTCTTAGGATATTGTTCCATCATAGCTATAATGAAGCGTTTCGCTAGGAATAATTCCTCTGATGTTTTACTAACTGCCCTTAAACTTTCCAGAGAAGCGGCTGTGGAAAATTAATAAAAAAGGGGGAATTGTTGGAGAATTAAAGTCTCCAACCAGTGGAAAAATTTAGCCCCGGCACGGTTACTCTGATGCCTCATTAGCACACTAATAGGCCCTTGGGAACACATTCCCAGTAAGGAATTTCTGGTGTTTGTGGGCCAAAGGAAGCCACCAGTTGTTGTGAGAATCTCCTTTTTCCCCCTACTTAGCAAGTCTCCTCAGGGAGACTTGCTGCCTTTAGTGTTAGATTCTCTCTGTAAACAGGAAAGTCTCCTCACTAGATTCTCACTGTAAACAGGAAAGTCTCCTCACTAGAGTCTCACTGTAAACAGGAAAGTCTCCTCACTGTTATTTCACAAGTATTTGGAGAAGTCAAGATTGATGTTATCTAGCCTTAAGGAGATAGTAGCTAGGAGATAATTATAGTTCTACCTAGGTTGTATACAGTTCCTTGTTTTGATATCAATAATCTTTGTAGTCACTACCTCCTGTAATTAGAACGGCATTTGTATCAAGTTCCTGCCCTCACAGGAGGAAATTTCCTCCACTTCTGTATTTAAGACAAATGTCATGCTGTATTGATCTTTTACCCTGTAATTGTAATATTGGTTTCTAACCCTATATAAACCCTGGCCCTCTTGGAATAAAGTATGCATTGGTTCACTCGCCTTGCATCCCCCGTATCCTGATTTCGACTGCAGTTACCCAGGTTCAACAGTATACTGTCAAATTTATGTAGGTACTAAATTTCAATCAAGGAAAAATATATATACATATCTTCGTAATTAGAAGCATTGGGGTAGGGACGGGGAGCCTGTGCTTGAACTCAACATGAGCACTGTCCTAAGCTTTGACGTCCTTCAGGCCAATGCTCTACCACTTGAGCTCAGCTCTGTTTCCCTTTTTTGATATTTATTTTAAAGCGGGAGAGAAAAGTTTATTACAGAACAGCTGGCCTGTGGTGGTGATGATTCATTGCCAAAGAGGAGGGAGAGAAGGGAGAGACTGGGTGACCCTCAGCCAGCCCTGCCTAATCTAGGGCAGGGGATTGGGCCAGGTTGATTGGGCCAGGATGTGACCTCAGGGAAGGGGAAGGTACCTGCCTCCAGGCCTGCTCGTTACCCAGTAACTGGGTGGACACTTAATAAGGTGGGGGCATCTACTTGGAGCCCTCCAGGAGGGACCTGACATTCCAGCCTTTTAATAGGTATGGAAAAGGACGATGACTCTCTGGCTGCTTCCTGCTCGTAAAGGGCGTCGACATTAGGGATAAAAGGCATAAATGTGGCCCCTCCTGGAGAAGGCTAGCAGTAGGCTCCCTTGGTGTTAGATGGCAGTCCTTGAATGAAGCCTGGAAGTCTCATGAGGCAGGGGCTGGATTTGTCCAGCCTCTGTTTCCCATTTGGAGTGTTTTTTTATGTTGTTGGGTTTGTTTTTGTTTTGTCAGTCCTGGGACTTTGGACTCAGGGCCTGAGCACTGTCCCTGGCTTATTTTGGTCAAGGCTAGCAATCTGAAACTTGAGCCACAGCACCACTTCTGTCCTTCTCTGTTTCTGTGGTGCTGAGGAATTGAACCCAGGGCTTCATGCTTGCTAGGCAAGCACGCTTCACGTTAGATTCACTTTACTAACCCTGGACAATGTCAACTAAATTCCTGCAAAGTTGTAAATTATGTCCCCTCCCTATTTCCATGGTAGAAAACATCAGTCCTTAGAACTAATTGCTCTTAACCATATTATTTAAGAGGAAAATATTTTTCTGATGAATTTACATGTACATATATTCTGCTCCAAAGGAATACATTTTAATTTTCTAAACCTCTTGGGTTTCCTAAATGGTACACTGCTGTTGTGAAATGTGACTCACCATTCACAAATTTTCACTAATAAACGTGCTTACATCTGTTTGATTTCATGCACATGTAATTTATTGAACCTTGAAAACCTTCTTCCTTGTATCATTTGCTAACATGAAAAGGGAGCATTCTCTGGAGGACCATAGTTAAAAGTATGGCTATTCAGGAAAGATGCTTGATGCAAGCATCGTGGCTAAGAAGACACTTCTAAAGGCCCTCATAAACAGATTGAGAGCAACAAAAGCAGAAGATGAAGGGGCCTCTGAGTTCTTCCCTCCAGTCTCATTTCTAGCACACTATCATCACAGAGTCAAAAGGACCTAAGATTTGGCATGAACGAGGCAGTTTTAACCAAATTTCCTAGTCCTATGAAGCCCAGAGTTGGAAATCATGGAAATGATCATGATTGCAATCAATCCTGACGAAGCCAAAGTTTGATTTTCTACAAATTGGATGGACATTTGGTGGGAAAAACAATGTGACAAGTTGCCTGGCACCAGTGGCTCATGCCAATAATCCTAGCTACTCAGGAGGTTGAGATCTGAGGATCACATTTGGAAGCCAGCCCAGGTAGAGGAGTCTATGAGACTCTTTTCTCCAATTAAATGATAGAAAAAGCTTCAGTGTGCTCCTTCCCTTTAAAACTTGTACAATGACGAGTAGAGAAGGCAGGAATTAGTGGCATATATGAAAATAATCAGAAGTTTAAATCAGCATGGACCTCTATGTCTGTGGACAGAAGTACAAGTAAAGAAAGAATATGACTGCAACTGGAGGTTCCTTAGTATGCAGTATGATATACAGAACTGAAGTTTTCTTCTCTGACCAAACTGCAGCTTTATTCAGATCTGGTATTGCAAGCAAGCACTCTAAGGAAAAACAAACTCCAACTGCCTAATAATCCAAGGGCATTAATCCTAAAAATAAAAACATTTATTCTGAAAGTAGTGGGAAATACAATCTGCGATTTCAAACATCTGAAGAACTGTCATAAAAAGAGGTATTTCTACTTTTTAATGACAATGGATGGCGATGATGTCCAGAATCAAATGATGGATACTACATGAAAACAAATGTTTAACCTAACAAAAAGATGAACTTCTCCAACAAATGTGTCCAAAGACTCAAGACTATATATTTCAATAAACCCTACACTGCATGACTATTTAAGCAAAATCTCATTGGAGGAATTCAAGAATGCAATGTGAAAAAACTGTAGCTAGCCTCTGATTACACACACAACACTGAGAATGTTCGAGGTCAGCACAGGTGGCACAATAGGCGGGCTCAGACTGGAAGGAAGGCTATGTGTCCATGTTAGCAGGGTGCCAGGAGGCCTTGAAAGCCATTGTTAAACACCATAGCTCAGTAGTTAAGTACCTATGATCACATAAGATGATGTGAAGTGAAACACACTCTAAGATACGGAAACAATTTGTTTATCATTGTTGTTATTTTTAACGTGCTAAATGAAATCATTCCTTTTTCCTTTTGCTTATCTTCCCTATGGTTTAGCCCCTCTTGTCACTGTTTTTGATTTTGATACCCTCGGTCATATATATATATATATATATTCGTCTGAATTAGGGAAGGGAAGGGGAACTTCAAAATGTTTAGACAAATGGTAAAACGTGAACCAATGCAACAGTAATAACTACAAGATATGTTGTAAACTAACTGTAAAATTGGAGGGAGGGGGAAATACAGGAGGAGGAAAGGTGGGAGAAAAATGAGGGATGAGATAGCAAGTTTGACAAGAAATGTACTCATTACCTTAGGTATGTAAATGTAACCCTACTGTACATCAACTTGACAATCAACATAAAATAAAGAAAGATGCCCTGAGCTCAAGAATTAATACTCATATGTAGATGGATACTTTCTCTCTCTCATACACATACACACACACACACACACACACACACACACACACACACACACAGAGAGAGAGAGAGAGAGAGTCATATTTATTTTTAAATACCCAATAGATAGCTTGAGGCCATGTGGAATAGAAGCAGGAACCCAGGTGATCTCAGCAAACAGTAAACCCGACACAGCAGCCTCTGTGAACTGTCCAAGCAGGACATTGAAAGCATCTGGAAACATGTTTGGTTGTAGAATTACGGATGCAACCGGCTCCTAGGTCAAAGCACAGGATGTTGTTACACATCCAACAGGACACATGGACAGCCACCTAAAGGGAGGAATTAGCCAGAGTCTTGACACCACTGTTTCTTTTAGACCCACCTGAGTGGGTCTCTGATTTTTGTAGCCCCAGGAGAGCTTAGCCAACACCCAAAGTATTTACTAGTAAACATGGCTGCAGTACCTGAACCCATCTTTATGAGCGCGGGTGATGGTCCTTAAAAATAATGGCCAGGAAAAGCTCACCTGCAGAAGGGATAAATTCTCACAGTTGATCTAACAACTGACAGGGGTCATTTAGCTTCAGGAAAACCACCTAATTGGTGTGTCAACAGCTTTCTACAAGGTATCATAATTCTCAGCAGAGAATTTACCAAATTACATAAGAAAGACAAAGAAAGTCAAATATTAATTTCTCAAACAAAATGGGGGGCTGCTACTATAGAAGCTGCAAAGACTAAACCAACGGGGAATCATGAACTCAAATACCCATCATAATATAGGGTTAAATCCATTAATATTGGGCACCACTGATTATAGACTACATTTTTTATACACTTTTAGTTATTTTGAAGACTTTAATTAGTTTGATACTCAGTTAGTTCTTCCCAAGACCTTAACAGCCCATTTCTAGCTCTAAATAATAAGGCAGGCTTAGTCACAATGAACATTTCACTAGGTCTCTGGGATTTTGGTGCCAGTTCTGGTCTGGCCAATGATCCTGTTCTTTTGTGCTTAAGGCTAGCACTCTCACAAAGCTCCACTTTCTGCTGTATTGTTTTGTTTTCTTTTGGTGGTCAATTGGAGACAAGTATCTCAGTGACTTTCCTGCCCAGGCTAGCTTCCAATTGCAATCCTCACTTTTGAGTCTTCCAAATAGCTAGGCATGAACCACCAGCACATAGCAATTTAAAAATATTTTCCCTGAGCAGAGGAGCAGCAGAGCCCTAGTTAATCTCTCTCCAACACCCCAGTTTTACCACTCCAGAAACTTTTACTCCTAGAAAGACAGCCCAAGTAAGTTATAATAGTACAGGGATTCTGTCCAATAAGGAAAAATTGACATTGCTGGCCTGAAAACACAGATTTCAGTTCTGGGCCTCATCCCTCTGCCAAGCCAGTGCCGGCGCTGGCACAGCGTCTCACAGTTCATGGACCTAAACCACCCAGAAGTGACCAAGGTGAAATCCTCCAGATGGTGGCAGACAGACGTGGATCTCAGGCTGAGCATGGACAGGCCGAAATGGCAGACAAAGCATGAGTACCCCACAAAAGATATTCTCACTCGTGCCCACAGAGAAGCATCGGTAGCCTTTTCCCCACTGCCAGAGAAAAGCACCATCTCTGACACTGGCATAGGGTCAGACCAGACTGGAAATAAACCCGGCTTGGGGAAAGCGAGGACAAAGGGGCCACCTTTGAAAAGAGCAAGAGGGACAGACCAATGAGGGCCAGCTCCACCCAGAAGAGCAACCCCTGCCCAGGTGGGAAGCTCATCCAGGCCACAGTTCACAACTCAGGTGAACTCAGCCAGAGGTGCCCGCCCTGCCCGCCAGAATTTCTAAATTAAAACGGAAAGTGGCGAGCAGCTACCGGCAGCAAGGAACAACCAGATAGGAGAACAAACAGTTCCCGAGACAGATAAATGGCCCCATCTCAGAGGAAGCCTAATTCCCAGCCCAAAATGGAGCTGAATTCCATAGCCAGCTATGCTCAGGAGGCCATCCTGCCATGAGGGAGGAACCACCCCTAGGCAAGCAACTCTCAGACAGGTAAACCAGGCCAGAGCCAACTGCCCTGCTGAGTCCACAGCCTCTCAAAAGCCAGGTGATAAAGGCACCAGTCTCACAGCAGATGGGAGGAGCCAGGGCTCCCAAGACTGTTCACTTCCCCCATTTACAGAGGACACCCAAGTCCTATGTGAAACCTGTGCGAACCACAGAGCCTCAGGATTTCACTAACAGAGGAGGAGGGTCAGAGCTGATCCACCCCGCTGCAAACTGAAAGCAGGTCAAACCACACAAGCACCAATATAGACTACAGACAATTGCAAGGAAACCAGAGACTGGAGAAAGCCCACCCAAACAAGGAAGACTCCATTTTTAAAGATTTATTTTTATTTTTTATTTAACAGATGTTGTTGGTTTTTTGTTTTCCAATGTATAGACAAATGGTAAAACGTGAACCAATGCAACAGTATTAACTACAAGATATGTTGTAAAATAACTTGAAACTTGGGGGGGGGGGATATGGGAAGAGGGAAGCTGGGAGAAAAATGAGGGACAAGGTAGCAAGTTTGACAAGAAATGTAGTCATTACCTTAGGTATGTAAATGTAACCCCTCTGTACACCACCTGTACAATAAACATAAAATAAAGAAAGATGCCCTGAGCTCAAGTACTAGTGCACATATGTATATGAATACTCTCTCTCTCTCTTTCATACACAAATACACAAATACACACAAACACAGAGTCATATTTATTTTTAAATACCTAATAGATAGCTTAAGGTTGTGTGGAATAGAAGCAGGAACAGAGGTGATCTCCTCAGAAAACAGTAAACCCAACAAGTTGCATCTTTGAACTGTCTAGCGGGACCTTCCTTCTCATCAACCCAGGGTTCACTTCCACAGCAAGATACACTGCCTCCATGAGTATACATGATATACCTCCGTGTGCGCTGTCAAAGTCCACCCAGCCCACTATGCATCATTGGACATCTCTGCAGAAAGACGTGGGGATTGTGCATACTTGCGACTCCAGTGTGTTCATGATCACACACACATACTGCGTAGGAACACTAACAGGTGGATCTTGAGCCCAACCCTGCCATATGGCATCAGAAGCATTCACAAGGTGGAGGGAAGAGTATTTGTCTTCCCCTGTTGCATCCACCACAGCAATAGAAGCCGAGAATTCTCCACCCCAGGAAGACCATAGTGAATGCCTCCAACTATAGGGAGACCCAGAACCTGAATGTCCTAACCAACCGCTGCTTCCTTTACTCCTAAACAATCTCCATCTAAGGAGGATCCCCAAGCCCTTCCTGAAAGCTGTGCGAACCACAGAGCCCCAGGATTTCCCTAACAGGCAAGGAGGGTCAGAGCAGATCCACCCCCTGAAAACTGAAAGCAAGTCAAACCAGCCAAGCAGCAAAATAGACTACAAACCATTGCAAGGAAACCAGAGACTGGAGAAAACCCACCCAAACAAGGAACACTCCATTTTTTAAAAACATTTTTTAAACTTTTTTTTCTATTTTTCATTTCTGAGACGTCGTTGGTATTTTGTTTTCTATTTTTTTTTTTGTTTTATCGGCTTTTTTAATTTCCTTTTTCGGGGGTTGGGTTGTTAATTGTTTTGTGTTTTGTGCATTTGTCTTCCAGTATTTTTCTTTGTTTCTCTTTTCACATTCTCTTATTTTAAATTACTTTCCTATGACTAACAGCTTCACTCTTTTCTGCTAACTCTCCATTATTCATCATATTAATCTTGTCCTTTCTACCGATTCTATTCTTCTTCACATTTCCACGTCACTGAAATGAAACCAAAATCACCACCACCACCACTGCCACCATCACCACCACCCCCACATACATTTTACTCTATTCCCTTCACTACCTCTCACTTATCCTCCAGATTTACATTCAGGACCTCCAGACTCCATTGATCCCTGGTTATTGGATAGAGGATATCCCTGTTCAATCGAAGTGAATCAAAGTGGTTTATAGAGAAATCCAGCTCATAGTATTTTAACAGTACTTATTAACTATTGAATACAGGATTGGTTGTTATTTTGAAATTGTATTTTTAGGAACACCAAATCTAATTTTATGTACAGTTATACCAAGTATCTGTGTATAATTGTGAACTTCTAAGATTTACACAACAGTGCTTGGTAAGGTCTGCTTTGGGTCTTAAACAGTGCTCACAGGTGCTCTTAGATAGGCATTCCCAATCCAAATGGGCAGAAGAAACACAAGATGGCAAACAATGCAGTCATATCTCCCACTCAAAACAAGCAGGAAGCAGAGCAGTCAATCAAAGACATAGAAGAGAACCCTCAAAATGCTCTACAAAGTCTACTGATAAACATGTTAAATGAAAAGTTTGAATCCATCCATACATCAATCCATCCATAAAGTAATAGATGATTTCATGGCCTCAACAAAGAGAAAGATAAATGAACTTCAAGAGTCATATGAAAAGATAACTACCCAGCTAAAAGATTTGAGAGACAGCACTCAAAACCAAATTAATAATGTAAAGATGTCCATGCAGGACCTAAGAGATACTTCTAGCAAGGACATGGAAATCATCAGGAAAGACCAGTCTGAAGGAAAAGAGATTCAAAATCAAGTAACTAGCCTACAGTCTCAAGTAGGTGAAGCAGAGGATCAAATCTCAGGAGCTGAAGATTCCCTAGAATCTATGGAGAAATGTCACACAAAAATACAAAACCAATCCAATCGATAAAACAGATCACTCCAGGAGCTCCAAGACACAAGCAGGAAGCACTATTTGAGGCAAATAGGAATTGAGAAAAACCAGGAGAAAGAAGTTAATGGAATATGCAACCTATTTAACAGAATATTAGCCAAGAACTTCCCAACTATCCAGGAAGGTAGGCCGATACAGATACAAGAAGCATTTAGAACCCCAAAGCGACCAGATCAGAATAGGACATCCCACTGACACATTGTGATCATAACAGGATCAGTAGAGTCCAAGGAAAGAATCCTTAAAGATGTTACGGAGAAGAAAGTAATCACAAATAAAGGAAAAGCAAGCAGAATTACCCCAGACTTCTCAGCAGAGACCATGAAAAGCAAGGGGATCCTGGAATGAGGTATGCCAAACCCTAAATAATAATAAATATCAACCAAGAATGCTGTACCCAGCTAAACTCTCATTCATAGCTGAAGGTCAAATAAAATTCTTCCACAGGAAGGAAAAACTGAAACAATGTATCTCCACCAAACCAGCTTTACAGAAAATCCTCAAAGAGGTACTATACAGGGAAAATAATCAAGATCCCAATACAGACAGAGAAATGAACCCTAAATAGAAAACCAGAATATTAGATCAAGAATTGGGAAGACACAGCTTTTAACAAGATAGCTACAATGAAAGGACAAATGATCATCTCTCAAACCTAACTCTCAACATTAATGGACTTAATTCTTCATTCAAACGACATAGGCTCATTACTTGGATCAAAAATCAAGATCCGTCTTTCTGCTGCCTCCAAGAGACACATCTATCTAGCAAAAGCAAACTTCTTCTAAAGGTGAAAGGCTGGAATAAAATCTACCAATAAATGGCCCCCAAATGCAGGCTGGAGTGGAATTCTAGCATCAGATAAAATCGACTTCAAATTAAAAATGGTAAGAAGAGACAAAGAAGGTTACTACATACTAATAAAGCGATGTCTCCTACAGGAGGATATAACCATCTTAAATATCCACACACCAAATACAGGAGAACCCAACTTCATCAAACCAACACTACTGACTCTAAAATCACTCATAGTCCCAAACACATTGATTGTTGGAGACTTTAACACTCCACTGTCACCTCTGGACAGACCAACAGGCCAAAAACTGACCAAAGAATCCACAGAACTAATCAACTGCATAGACCAACTAGACTTAACCAACATCTACAGAATATTCCATCAAGCAATACCAGAATACACATTCTTTTCAGCAGCCCATGAAACATTCTCCAAAATATATCACATCTTAGGGCACAAAGAAAATCTGTACAAATTCAGAAGTATCAAAATCATTCCCTGCCTTCCCTCAGACCACAATAGATTAAAATTAAAGCTCAACTCAAACAGCCACCACACAAAATGATACAATCCATGGAGACTAAGCAACACACTGCTGAACCATCAGTGGGTCATTGAAGAAATTAGACCAGTAATTCAATATTTATGGCATTCAACCAAGGTGAGTGCACAAAGTACCACCTCCTTTGGGACACAGCAAAGGCAGTATTCAGACGAAAATTTATATCTGAGTGCCTACACCAACAATCTGGATAAACAGCAACTCAACAACTTACGGAATCACCTTAATCTTCTCAAAAGAGAACAAGAAGCCATACCCCCAAGTCAATAGATGGAAGCAAATAATTAAAATCGAATCAGAATTAAATATACTTGAGAGGGAGAAAAAAAACCATCGCAACAATCAACAAAACAAAGCCTTGTTTCTTTGAGAATATTAACAAGATAGTCAAATTCCTAGCAAACCTGACCAAAAAACGATGGCAGCACACCCACATAAACAAGATCCGAGATAAAACAGGTAACATCACCACAGAAACAACCAAAATTCAGAACACAATAAGGGACTATTTTGCAAACCTTTGTGCCAACAAATTCGAGAACCTGGAAGAAATGGATGATTTTCTAGAAAAAATTGATACCCCCAAACTCAACCATGAAGATTTAAACCTTCTAAACAGACTCATACCCAGCCTTGAAATAGAAACAGCAATAAGTGATTTCCCATCAGAGAAAAGCCCATGTCCAGATGGATTCACAGCAGAATTCTACAAGGCTTTCAAAACAGAAGTCACACCAATATTTTTCAAAATCTTCAGTGAAATTGAAAGAGAACGTTCACTACCAGACTTATTCTATGAAGCCAGTATAGCCCTCATCCCAAAACCAGGCAGGGACTCATCAACAAAACAGAACTATAGAACGATTTCCCTGATGAACATAGATGCAAAAATTCTCAACAAAATTCTGTCCAATCGACTTCAACAGGTCATCAAAAATATCATACACCATGTTCAAACTGGATCCATCCCAGGGATGCAAAGTTGGTTCAATATACGCAAGTCAATTAATGTAATCCACCACATCAACCAGAGCAAGGTAAAGAACCACATGGTTATATCTCTGGATGCAGAAAAGGCGTTCGATCAAATCCAGTACCCATTTATGATAAAAATCCTGGAGAAATTGGGATTCCAAGGAACATTCCTGAATATAATAAAGGCAGTTTATTACAAACCAACAGCAAGCATAATTCTAAATGGTGTAAAGCCAAAGCCATTCCTTTGAAAATCAGGAGCAAGATTGAGATGTCTGCTCTCTCCCCTCCTCTTTAACATTCCTAGCCAGAGCAATTAGGCAAGAAGAAAACAAAAAGGGGATCCAAATAGGAAAAGATGAAGTTAAGCTTTCTCTCTTTGCAGATTACATGATCCTATACCTAACGAACACCATAGACTCTACTCCCTAGCTACTAGAGCAGATCCAAAACTTTGGCAAAGTTGCAGGATATAAAATAAACCCCTCGAAAATCAACAGCCTTTCTATATGCTAATAACACGAAGACAGAGGCTGAAGTCAGGAAAGCAACTCCCTTTGCAATAGTCTCAAAAACATAAAATACCTAGAAATAACCTTAACCAAAGAAGTGAAAGACCTCTATGATTAGACTGTTTGGTGTAAGTGAACTGAACAACTCCGTGGGGGGGGGGGAGGGAAAGGGGGAGGAGGGAGAGGGGTATGAGGGACAAGGTAACAAACTGTACAAGAAATGTATAGAGTGCCTAAAATATGAAACTGTAACCTTTCTGTACATCACTTTGATAATAAAAATTTGAAAAAAAAAAAAAGAACTAAGGAAATGGAAAAACCTCCCATGCTCCTCGATTGGGAAGATTAATATAGTCAAAATGGCAATATTGCCAAAAGCTATCTACAAATTCCATGCAATACCCACTAATATCCCAACACCATTTTTTAATGAAATTGAGGAAGCAATCCAGAAATTTATATGGAAAAATAAATGACCCCCCGACTAGCAAAAACAATCCTAAGCAGAAAGAACAATGCCGGAGGAATTACAATACCAAACTTCAAGCTGTATTATAAAGCTATAGCTATAAAAACAGCTTGGAATTGGCAATGGAATATGCCTGAAGACCAATGGAACAGAATTGAAGATCCAGCAGTGAACACACAGAACTAAGACCCCTTAATCTTTGATAGAGGAGCTAAAAAAATACGATGGAAGAAAGATAGCCTCTTTAACAAATGGTGATGGCAAAACTGGTTCAACACCCACAACAAAGCAAAATTAGATCCTTATATATCATCCTGCACCAAAATCAATTCCACATGGATCAAAGATCTTGAAATTATAACAGATACCTTGAAAGCACTAAAAGAAGTAGGAGAAACACTTGGGCTCCTTGGCACAGGACAGACCTTCCTTAACAAAGAGCCATAAATGCTACAAATCACAAAAAGGACGAGCAAATGGGATTGCATCAAATTGCTGAGCTTCTGCAGGGCAAAGGACATAGCTCACAAGATGAATGGAAAGCCTACAGATTGGGAAAAGATCTTTATCAGCCATACAATGAACAAAGACCTCATATCTAAAATATATGCAGAACTACAAAAAATTAAATTCCTCCAAAACAAAACCGCAAAGAACCAACAGCCCCCTCAAAAAGTGGACTAAAGACTTACAAAGAGACTTGTCTGATGAGGAAATGAGAATGGCCAAGAGTCATATGAAAAAGTGCTCTACATCTCTGGCCATAAAAGAAATGCAAATCAAAACAACATTGAGATTCCATCTCACCCCAGTAAGAATGACCTATATCAAGAAAACTAACAATAATAAATGTTGGAGGGGATGTGGACAAAAGGGAACCCTACTTCATCGTTGGTGGGAATGTAAACTTGTTCAGCCACTCTGGCAAGTGGTATGGAGATTTCTCAGAAGGTAAACATAGAGCTCCCTTATGATCCAGCAGCCCCACATTTGGCATCTACCCAAAGACCACAGAGAAGAACACACAAAAGCCACCAGCACAACAATATTCATCACAGCACAATTTGGCATAGCTAAAATATGGATCCCACCCAGTAACGCTCAGTAGATGAATGGATCAGGAAAATGTGGTACATATACACAATGGAATTTCATACCTCTGTCTCAAAGAATGACATTGCCGCATTTGTAAGGAAATGAAAGGACTTGGAAAAAATTATCCTAAGTGAAGTGAGCCAGACCCAAAGAAACATGGATTCTATGCTATGAATAGGATTCCCTATTCTCATAGGGAATAGTTAGCTCAGGTTTAGGCTAGTCACAGCAGAGGATCACAAGAGCCCAACAGCAATACTCTTATGAACACATAAGATGAGGCTAAGTGAAACAACCTCCATTTTATGGAAACAACTGTTATATCACTGCTGTAATTACTTTCAACATGCCATGTGTAACTGTAGCTTCTACTGTTGATGATGCTCTTGTATCCCCTTCCTGCGGTTGTACCTGCACTATCAGTTTATCTTATTTGAGTACTTTGGAAACTGTATATACTGGTATTAGAATTAGGAATGTGAAAGGGAATACCAAAACCGAGAGATACAAGATAAAAAGACAAACGACTACAAAGGCAATGCTTTCAAAACTGTTTGGTGTAAGCCAAGTGAACAACTCTGGGGGGAGAGGGGCAGGGGGAGGGGAGGGTAAGTGAGGGAGGAGGTAACAAACAGTATAAGAAATGTATCCAATGCCTAACATATGCAACTGTAACCTCTCTGTACATCACTTTGACAATAAATAAGAAAAAAAAATGTTTTTCCTATGAGGAAAACAATACAGTCTATGTTTCTTTAGGTCTGGCTCACTTCACATAGTAAATTTTTTGGAATAATTAGTACATGTTTAGGCTAGTCAAAGCCGAAGTCATAATAGCCCAATAGCTATGCCCTTATGGACACTTAAGATGATGCTAAGTGAAATGAGCTCCATGTTATGGAAACAAGTGGTATATCATTATTGTAATTATTTTCAACATGCGATATGAATCCGTACCCTTTTTATTTTCTCTCGTATTCCCTTCCTGTGGTTTTACCCCCACTATCACTGTATCTCATCTGAGTACCCTGGATACTGTATATACGTGTATTAGAGCTAGGGAAGAGAAAGTAAATATCAAAATCAATAGACAAAGGATAAAAATACAAACAACTCCAAACACAATACTCACAAAACCATTTGGTGTAAACCAACCATACAACTCGTGGGTGGAAGGGGAAGCAGGAGGGAAGAGGTAGGCATGTGGAGGGGAGGAGGAGCTAACATATTTGACAAGAAATGTACTCACTGCATTATATATGAAACTGTAACCCCTCTGTACTTCACTTTGACAATAAAGGTGAAAAAAGGACAATAAATATTTTTTAATGATTCTGAAACACCTAACATTTCTGAGAGTTATAACATATAATGCTTAAGATTCTCATGTTAAAAACTAACATTTAGAATCAACACTCTCTTTCTCTGGCAATAGGAAATCTACCAACATATACACTGTTTGTGAATAAAGGTAAACATTTCCCTCAAAGAACTGCTAATCACCATACATTTCCTTTCTTCCTTCCTGTTATTTACTTCAGCCATTCTCTGGCCATAATCTGAGTGAAACCAGCCAAAAGGTACAGACACTGAGGCAGGTAGGGACAGATAGCATGAACACACCAAGGTGGCTGAGGCCTGAGCTATTTTGGATACTATAACCTCAACATTAGGCACAGGTAGTGAGAGAGGAAGAGAGAGATCAGGAAAAGTAGAAGCCCAATGGCTGCTAGGTATAAAAATCTAGAGAAGTGTGGACTCAAAACAGTTGTCAGAAGCTGCAACACAAAAATGAATAAGATGGAAATTAGATGGGATGTTCAAGGAACTAACCAAACGAGAACATAAAACAAACTAAGTCAAAGCTAGGACAGCGAAAAGAATAGCGCAAAATTCGGGAGGTGGCAAACATGGCCTGCGTTTATTAAAAAAAAAATAAAATAAGCTTCTCCACAAGCACAAACATCTCTCCAGCCTTCCTTCTCTCTCTACTCATAGAATAAGCATTCCCTCCTCTGCAGCTTTTGCTAGCAAGAGACACGTGATCTTTTTGTTAGATTATGAAACAAATACCAGTGATGAGCCAAAAACTTAAATATAGTAAAAGAGTTGGGACAGCACTGTGTTCACTCTGTGAGAAATATCCAACAGGAATGTGCAGTGTCTTTATTCAACAACATTTCTTTATTTGAATCACAAAGATTATGATTAAAGCATGTCTTTAACCCTCTCATATCTTGCTATCCTATTTATTCTTGTGTTAGACATTTACAATGACCACTCTTAGGAATCTAGAAAGTTCTGAGGAAGTACTGGCGGCGGGGGGGTGGTGCTTATCATTACTTCCCAAAGCATAAGGGTGAAAAACAGCAGCTCATCAAGTGGGGGCAAGGGGAGAGCGGGGGACAAATGAAGGGGAAGGGGGGAATTGTAGTCAAGAATTCATTGTACATACTACAAAAGTAAGAAAACGGAAGGGCTGGGCAGAGGAAGGAGGGGCAAGAATGTTGAAAGGGGTGAGGTGGGTTAAGATGGGCCATATTCATAAACTGCTTTGTCAAATGGCAACTCCTTTGCACAAATACTTAAAGATAGTTTTTGTAAGAACTCAGAAGCTCTTCCCTTCACAGTAGTAGGACAAATTATTAGTTCCTACGCACAGGGACTAGAGTCTTTCAGGTCAGTTGTGTTTTGGTGGGGTTTTGGTTTTTGAGCTAGCACTGAAAATTGAACTCAGAGACTGGGCTATGTCCCTTAGCTTTGTCACTCCATGCTGGCCTGCTACCCCATGAGAAATAGCACAATTTCTAGTACTTTGGTGGTTCATGGAGGATGGATGTCATGGACTTCCCTGCCCAGGGCGGGTTTCAAAGCACAATCCTCCAAACTCATGAGGATCTGGGATTACAGGCCTGAGCCACAGGCTCCAGTTTCTAATGAGCTTTGGTCATCAAAAAAGTGGTAGTATAATTTTAAGGTTCACAGACATTAGTGCTACCTTTGGATCCTATGATATAAAGCCCCAAAGACCCGTCCTTTAAATAACTAATCAAATAAAAAATAAACAATTGTCTTATAATTAAATAATCATAAGATAGGAAAATAGAGACAAAATAATCATTAGTAATATAAACATAAAAATGGAAAAAAGCTTACCAAAGAGTTGATTCCTATATAGTTTAAGACTATAGGGAAAGTAAGCTGGAAGCCAGTGGCTGTAGCCAGTAATCCTAGCTATTCAGGAGGCTGAGATCTGAGGATCGAGGTTCTAACCCAGCCTGGACAGGAAAATTCTGTGAGACTCTTCTCTTCAATTAACCACCAAAAAGCTGGAAGTGGAGCTATTGCTCAAGTGACAGAGTGCTAGCCTTAAGCAAAAAAAGCTCAGGGACTGTGTCCAAGCCTGAGTTCAAACCCCGGGAACAGCAAAAATATAGGTAGGTAGGTAGGTAGGTAGATAGATAGATAGATAGATAGATAGATAGATAGATAGAGTTTGTGTTGCAATGGAAAACCATGCACTCTACATCACTCTCTTCCTAATTCATTCCACTACTATGTAACAGGATAAATAGCAGAGAATAGCAAAGGAAAATAAATATTTGTTAATTGGCGATGTCTTTCTTGCTATAGTCATATAGTTTCTTTCGAAGTGCAATTGGCTTCTCTTTCTCACTTGGAAAAGTCCACTTTGACTCTATTTACATATTCCATTTCAATTACTTCTGAACTAAAGAAACAATAAAACCACTGTTCCAGTCTTAAAATTCTTCTTTGAACCATTATGGAATCATAATAGTTACTTCTTTGGTAATTAAAGTAACACATAGTCACTTGGCCTCTGTATACTTCCATGCCATCATGACTGGTCATGATTTCACTTAAGAAAATGATCCCTTAATAGAAACAACATGTCACTTTATGGGACGTGGGAGGAGTTTTGCTATGGGTCATGAACATCCCTCTGCTCCACAATAGATTGAATACTAAGTGCAGGCCCTGGAAAGGCAGGGCCCAGCCACCTGAGTCCCATATGCTTAAGTACCATGCTGAGGGAAAGTCAGGTCAAACAACACCAATGCAATGGAAGGAAACCAGAGTTTAGATTCCTGCTACAGAATTGCAAAGCAGAGTACAGGAGAGGGGCCTGACTAGAATGAGGGTTGTTTGGGAGAGTTCACCTTCTAGTTTGTTCTTCTATACATGGATGGCCACAACATGAAGCCCACTGGGGTAATGTGTGCTCCATGAAAGCCTGGTGGAGTCACATTTCTACATCTACTCTTAAGTTTCCTGTATTTACTCTTGAGTTTCAACCATTCTTAATCTTCTCATCATATCCCATAAATGTGAAAGCAGTGTGAAGCTTTAAAATGCTAGTTGCACATGATTACAATTAAACAATGTGGAGACTCCTAAGAAATGGGAAATGATGAGGAAGGGATACATGATGCGTGTAGGAATTCTTTGTGACTGATTATAAAATTCTTTTTTCTGGGATTTCTGCTTCAAGACTGATGGTAGAAGCAAAGGTTTTCCTGCTTTAAAAAAAAGGTGTAAAAGAATAAAATGTCCTAGACTTCTTAATCCAAAGATACCTTGTGTTATAACAATTAGACATTTTCATATTCATAAAATGGTAACATAAATTTTATTACCACACCAGCATTTCATTTATTCCTAGCCTGATTTCCAGACTAATCTCAACATTCAAGAAAATATCTCAAAAGTAGCTGAAATTTAGGGCATTGAATAACGTTGCACAGAAGAAAAGCATATACAAGAACATAAAAAGCTATGGTTTCTTCACTGATGTAATTTCACAATGTTAGAGTTTTTCTTTTATTAAAACTACCAGTTGCAAAGACATGACTGGAAAGTTCAGGCACATGGGTCCGCCTTCCTGCCTCAGGTCCTGGGCAACTACCAGACAATCTGCAGGGTTATGAGATAAAGTCACAAATACAGTGTGTTTGGCTAAATATTTTTAATAGATTATAATACCTCTGTTTGGCTCAAATAAATTATCCAGCCTTATTTGGTCCACTTTCCCATTTCATGGTTGGCTGATCATTGAATTCTCTCAGAAAGCAAAGCAATGAAGAAAAGGGGAAAAAAGAAGAAAGATGAAAAAAGTAGGAGGAAGGGGAAAAAAGAAGAAAGATGAAAAAAGGAGGAGGAAGGAAGGAAGGGGGCCTGAGGAGGAGGACAGAGGACAGAGGAGCCAAATTCAGGAAGTCAGGAAGTCAGGTACTGGTGGCCTATGCCTACAATCCTAGCTATTCAGAAATGAGATCTGAGGATCACAGTTCAAAGCAAGCCTGGGCAGGAAAAGTCTACAAGACACTAAGCTCCAACCACCAGATAGTTCAGAGTAGAGCTGAGTGCCAGCCTTGAGCAAAAGATACTCAGTGCCCAGGCCCTGAGTTCAAGCCCCAGGTCTGTCAAAACAAAAAGTCATTTTTATGTTCCAGACTTCCTTGAAGCCAATAGTTTGAAACGATATACGGAAGGGAAAACTATCACCTCAACAAAGCTCAATAGCTTGTAGAGCTGCTGTGTCATTCTATTGCATGTACTACCAGACACGTATAAAATGTGCTTTGCTTGGCCAAAGAGCTATCCACAACTCCCTGCTCAAACACCTGATGACAGTGGACATTCATTTCAATGGGAACAAGATAGTCTTTCAATTTTCCTTCTGTTGTACTCGTTACAATGTGGCCAGATTTACACTCTCCTCTGTGAAATGCATTGGATTTCTCAGTCAATATTGGCTACAATATTAGTAATTTCTCAAGAATCTTGCCTGTCATTTAAATGCAGACACAAAACTCACAGTCTCTCCTGGATTCCATTTCAGTTTCAACATAGAACCATCATCATTTTACCAAAGACCAACTTTCTTACAGCATAGTTTCTATAAATAATGCACAAATAAATACTCTGCATATGCAAATTCAACCAATTACAGATTGTACATCTTTAAGGAAAAGCAGTGCATCTGTACTAAAACACATTCACACTGTTTTCTTGTCATAATGCCCTATAACATGGTATAAAATCTAGTTACACATTATTTCAATTATATTACTTACTGTAAGCAATCTAGAGAAGACAAAGTATATGAAGATGTTTGTAGTTTATATGCAAATATTATACTGTTTTATATCAAAAGAACTTCATTAGCCACATGGGTTGTAGAGCCAACCCACTTCAGATACTAAGGGACATTGTAATTTGGGGGAAAGTTATGTTGCAGATACTATTTTGCCAGCTAAACATTAACTGCTCAACAAAAGTCTAGTGTTAACAATAACTATATTAAAAAGTTAATGGCAGCAGCAACTTGTTGACAAGACTCTATGTGCATATGTGTGAAGAATAAAAGCTCAAAGTAGCAAGGTGCCAGTGGCTCATGTCTGTAATCCTCAAGAGAATGATTTCTGAGAATCAAGGTTCAAAGAAAGCATGCACCAGAAAGTCTCTTATCTACAATTAATCACCAAAAAATCAGGAAACAGAGCTGTGGTTCAAGTGGTAGACCACTATCCTTGAGTGCAAAGGCTAAGGGATAGCACTCAGGACCTGTGTACAAGCCCTGGTGCAGGCACCAAAAAGTAAAAAAGCACAAAGAAAAATGAAAAAATGCACAGAAACATGTCAAAAACTGGGAAGACTTAAAGGCTTTAAAAAAATCTCAGACTTAAAGGCAGACGGATGGGGTGAGAGATGTTGATGTTTGTGATGTATATCACAGTGGGTTACATTGTGCATTTCCCCAACTTTCTAGTGCTAACAGATTAAGGAATATGAACATTGAGCTCTTTTGGAAGAAAAGGGAGAAGGAAGAAGGAGGAAAAGAGGTGAGAAGAGTGGGAGAAGAGGCGAGAGGAACCGATAACAAAGAAGACTATCTAGACATATATTCTGACTCCCAGTTATACCATAATGTACAAGCCAGAGCTTGCTACAATTTACTCAATTAGAGTAAATATGATCATTGTATTTTATAACGTGTGATAATATTTTAAATACAAGAATTAAAGCTTCATGTCCATAATGAAGACCAGAACGCCTATAAATTGAAATTATAATTTTTTTTTTTACATTTTAGGTGTCAAAGCCTATAAGTATGCCCTTATACAAAACTGCATGAATCTAGTGATCAATGTAAGGAACACATATGAAGGGAAATGAATACATTTCAACTACCATTCGTGAAGAGAATAAGGCCTTCAACTGAAGAGGCAGTGACATCTCTGGATGCAATGACGTCAGAAGTGTCATCGCAATTCAAAATTATCCTGTACTCATAGAAATTCCAAATTTTGAGGGGAAGAAGTTCCACAGTAAGTTGAATGACAGTATTAATTCCACTTATTCTAGCTGTTGGAATACTAGCCCAAAGTTCATGGCTGTGGCTGTATCTACTATACACAAGTGCAACATTGACTGCATTTCAGGAATCTTAGAGCTGATGGGTTGGAGAAACTATTTGCTTTCTCTACTGATTTTGTCCATCACCAAAGAAGACAAGGATAGCTCGCAATTCAATTGGGAAGAAACTGGTGGAGCAGTGAACTCCTATTTAGCTCAGTTCCTCCTATCTCCACGTAAGAATCACCATTGTTAACACAAATTGGGGAGGGATGGGGGCATTGTGAAATTCCATGGCACTTTAAACCACTCCACCAAACTTCACCCATCTTGGCAAGCCAGGTTAGGTAGCAATGCTTCTAGGTGTAGCCAGTCATATCCTGGGTTTCAGGTTTCAGCCTGCAGCTCAGAGTCATCCATACACATTTTTCACATTCTCCACTTCCACCAAACCACCCCAGAAAGTCTCTAACATGGTAAGCGAGGGCACCCAAACAGTTTTTTCATGATAGGTCTTGGATGGCTTCCATTTTGGTCATGTCACAGTGTTGATTTTACACCTTTACAAAGCAATCAGAAGCAGAGCAGACTGTGGCCTTGAAAGAATGCTTGCTCCCACACATCGAATAAGCTACAGTGGATTGAAATTCCATATAGTATTGGTATCCTTTTACATAATTACCAACGGAATTACTACAGTGAGAAAGGGAAAGGAAGCCAGACATCGTGGCACACTTCTGTTTCCCAGATACTGGGGAACAGAGGTAGGGAGGAGCACAGTCTTGAGACCACCTGATCAAATGAAAAGCAGGGGAGGGAGGGGAGGAGGAGTTAAAGGGGAAGAAGAGTGAAAAGGGCAGAGGAAAAGGGAGAAAGGTGGAAGAGATAGAGGAAGGGAGGGCTGGCCAGCCCAAAAGACTATCCAAAGATAACTCAAAAGCCAAAAAAAAAAAAAAAGGAACTGGAGAGTGGTTTAAATGAAGCAAGGAAAAGGCCTCAAGTTCCAAGCCAAGCATCACAGAGCAAGAATTGGAAGAATTAGCTTCTTCATTTGTAAACAAGGCAGACAAAAGAGAACAAGAACACCCCTTCAAAAGGCAACTTGTCCTGTCCACTCTCAGCAGAAAAGTCACTGAGCATATCATGTCCAGCCTGTTGGATTCATTAGGCCTCAGAAAGACTTACTGGGGACAATCGTGAGGGCACCCTCATCACTGTGCCCTGTTCTGTGTCACAGGAAGTGGAGAATATCTGCCATTTTAATTTCCATAACATTCACCATCTCAAGTTGCTTATTCAAGTTTCTTAAGGTAAAACTGTTTCTGTTCTCTATATCATTGAAAATGTATACAGCAAGACATGGAGTTTTATATGCTCAAGTCCACTGGATTAGCAAAGGAACACAAAGGCTCTGACACCAGGGGGAAGAATGCTCTATCTCAAAGCAAGCGTGACCATTTACGTCCATCACCATACTGGGGCGACCTCAATCCATCACCAGGATCGGTACTGCTCCACTTGGGAATGAGGGGTACTTGCGCTTGTTGGCATTTACTCCCACTTTGTAAATAGTCATTTCATAAGTATAGAGGATACCTTAAGAAGTATCTACTTTCTGTGTATGCTCATACTAGGGCTTGAACTCAGGGCCCTGGGGCAATGCCCCTTAACTTTTTTGCTCAAGGCTGGCTTTCTATCACTTGAGCCACAGCTCTACTTTGGCTTTTTGGTGGCTATTGAAGGTGAGAGACTCATGGAAATTCCTGCCTAGGCTGGCTTTGAATCTCAACCTTGAGATTGCAATCTCCTAAGAAGCTAGAATTGTAACTCTGAGCCACCACCAGATGGCTTCTAGTCTCACTTTTTACCGGTAGCTGTTAAACACTCCACACAAGAAGTTCTCAACTTTAATCTCACTATTCATAGAATAGAATAGACTATCATCATATAGAACAGGCTGTCCATTCTATATTAAAAATCATGTTTAGAAAGTGGCTCAGGTGGTAGAGCTGAAGAGCTCAGGGACAGAGCCCAGGCCCAGAGTTCAAGCCCCATGACCAAGAAAAAAAATATCATGTTTCTTTCATTTGGGAATATCAGCAGATCAGCTACCAGTGTACCTTTATCTACCTATCCATGAATTCTTAGAAATTCAAAAGGCAACCAACACACTTTGTATCCATTCCTACAGATTTTCTCAGGAGCCATATTTTCTTCTATTATGAATTTCTGAAACATAAGTATAGTTTTCTTTCTCTACCACCAAACCATTTAAACAACTTCCCATATTGTAAAAATTTCATAGATTTAAGTTATATGCTCCAAAATGTACTACTCTTGATTTTGCTTATCCCACATGGAAAGTCCTTTTCAAATTAACATTTGGTGTCATCTTCATGGAACTAGAAACTCCATGAGGATACAGGGCAATCTGCCTTATTTGCTCCCCCCCAAAAATAATACCAAAATGTGGTACTGTTTAGAATTTATGCTAGGTAGAGAATTGACTAAGATGCTAAGTCGTTATTGCCCCAGCTCTTACTTACAATGATATGACCAGTTTGTAAAAAGCCATATGTGGAAATGATTTGCACAAGATTGTGTAACATGTTAATGAAAAAGCCAAGGTGGCTTTCTTCATTTCCTATTCTACATGGATGACACCACAGAGGTTCTTATACCTGTTTGCATTTCCTTAGCCTCAGGTCCTCAGCTCCTCCCACTAGCCCCCAGATCCACCCATACCTAATGAGCCACTCCTACTCACTACCTATCTACTTCCCCTTTACCCCCCAGAGAGAGAAGCTGCCACCTGGATAAGGTGCAGACACCATGTAGCTCCCTCTCCCATGGGAACTATGGCCCCACTAATAAACCTCCTTTTGAACCTTCTTCTCCTGTCTGTGATGATCTCTGCATGGTCCTCTGGGATGGCTGGGACATATCTTTTCAACACCTAATAGGCTGAGGAGGCCAATGGTACTGATGAATGAGTTCTTATCACTTGAATGGTGTATCCATTCCCATCGTTCTTCATGGGCTGGACAGAGAAACCTTTCTGTAAATATGCCTGCTTTATGCATACTTCATGGAAGATCCAAAGAACACAACCTGAAGTAGAATTCTGTAGCCATAGTGACGAGCCAAGTTACTCTCTTAGAGACAGTCAGGTATGACAGGGATCAAGCCACAAATAGCAGCTGTTATTTCCTTGTCTCTGCCATTGCTAACGCAAATCTGCTAAACATAGCTTTGATGAATTATTTGGGGTTCTTAAAAGAAAATTTACTTTTGGTTTTCTAGAGCATCTCTTGATCTTACAAAAAAGGTCAATATGCTTTCTACTGAGGACAAAGATGATATAATAATGACTGTCCAATTTTATGTTATAAATATCACTCGTATAAATAAATCTGATTTGAATAGGTCTACGAGTCAGATGGAGAAGACACTCATTTTGGTAAACATCTCATATTGAAGCTGTAAAGACACTCTTTACTAAGTCCATGCCCAATAAATCCAAGTCTTTCTACCCTGTATGCTTCTGTCTAAATGGTCTGTTTCCCCTGTCATTTTGGTGAACACTTTGGAGACAAAACTAGGTATTATGAAAACCCCAAATTCCACTGCTACAACACCAAGAGATACTGACAGGCAAGATTATCTTTATAAATGACCTACAGATGTTTAACTAACCGCCATGTACATTAGCTTTAGGTTCTGAGCAACTTTTGCAACATTTCCCACTTGTTCCTCTGTGGAGCAGAGGAAGGAATGTAAGAAAAAGACTAATGAAACTGTGGGTGCAGCTTTAGTGGTAAGAGAATTTGCCTAGTCTTTCTGAGAAACTTACAAAAAAAAAAAACCAACACAAAAAAAACAGAAGTATTATTTAAGCTCTAAACACTAATATGCCAAACAATTTACATAAATCGTACAATGGAGAAGGAATTTCTAGTCTTTTTTTTCCTGGTGAAAAAATGAAGTGCATTCATTTGATCACAGTCACACCATTATTTAGTATCAGATCTAAGATTGCAGTCTAGACATATCCAGCTCATTCTGGATTCCTTATTAGGCTTCTAGCTCTGGAGTCCCTCTGCCCAGGGGACAAATCCTAAGATTGCTAGCACTTAAAACTCTCCTAGTTATAGAAAGTAAATCACAAAGAGCCTCTCCTACTGTGAGAAGCCATTCAATAAATCGTCCTCAAAGCCTTCCCACAGAGGCTACCTGGGAAAACCCCAGTAAGACCTGAGTTCTAGCAGAAGCCATCAGTGAGTACAAACAACACAAATTTGCTTCTTTGCTACCGACCCTTGGCTCTGAGACTCAGCCTGTCATCAAGAGTGTCAACTTCAATGGATGGGCATGTGTCCACAGGAACTGAGTTGAGGTCACACTTGTCTCACTCTGTCCTGCAAACAGATGTCTGGGTGACAAGTCTTAGTCACACATGGCGAACAGAGGTTCCAGCCAAATCAGGTGGGAAGTGCCATATCTTCTTTCTAAGCCCTTTTGGCCAGCCAGCTCATTCCCTAAGATAATCCTGCATCAGCTGGTTTTCTCCAGAATCTTTTAACACAAAGCCTGCGTTTGGGTGATGTCTTGTTATTGGACAAGCAGAACTGAGTTTATTTCTGTAACTCACCAAAAACCCCATCTGGTTCTGTGTGTTTGAATGTGCCCCTTCAGAGTTCCCTCCCAAGGAGCCAGGTAAAAACTGATGTAATGCAGAGTTCTAGTGGTGGCAAGAAGGAAGCAGGTGATAGAGCAACCAATAAACAACAACCCAAGAGAATTGCTGTTTATTATTCTATTTATCACATTAAGATGGAAAAACAAGGCTGGGAATATGGCCTAGTGGCAAGAAGCTCTCTGTTCGGTTCCCCAGCACCACATATATGGAAAACGGCCAGAAGGGGCGCTGTGGCTAAGGTGGCAGAGTTCTAGCATTGAGCGGGAAGAAGCCAGGGACAGTGCTCAGGCCCTGAGTCCAAGGCCCAGGACTGACCCCCAAAAAAGCAAGATGGAAAAACAAAGTATGTAATAATCATCCCAGGGAATATACAGCAAACTCTTAAGGATAATAGCTTTCTCCCAGATGACAAGAGTTCAATCACTGGCCTACATGAAGCATCATCAAAACAATAGTATCTCCTCTGAAATAGAACTGAGTGTGGTCACTTTTCAACATTTTACCAAGTTTGTTATGAATCTTCCAAATTAAATTTAAGGTCCCCACATACACACAGCCCCGTGTACTGGATTTTTTTGTATATTCAAAAGATGCTCTTTCCTACCAGGTGTGATTTGTGAAGTCCTATACCTACCCTACCCACTGTCGGGGAAATTAACATCATCTCTATGGGGCAGGGGCAGCTGTGATTTCATTCCTGTCCTGGAAAAGTTCTTCCCTTGAATATCTTACTTCTGAGGTCTTTCTCAACTACTCAGGATGAAACACACAATGTCAAACATCCACGCTTTGTCTTCTCATCAAAAGCCCTTCACTGAAAAAATAATATATCTCAAAGATGGTCAAATACAAATACTAAATACAAATACTAAAAGCTTTTATGCTGTATAACCTGAAAATTGAAAAGTCTAAACTGTGCCTGAACTAATTATCATGAGACAAAAACCAACCGCAATCTATAAGAAATTACAGGCAGTAGTCCCTTTTTATCCCCAGTCCCGGGGCTTGGACTCAGGGTCTTGGGTGCTATCCCTGAGCCTCTCTGTGCTCAAGGCTAGCGTTCTACCACTTGAGCCACAGTGCCTTTTCCAGCTTTTCCTTAGTTTGTTGGAGATAAGAGTCTCATAGACTTTGCTGACTAGGCTGGCTTTGAACTGCAATTCTCAGATCTCCACCTACTGAGTAGCCAGGATTACAGGCGTGAGCCAGCAGTGAACAGCAGCCGCAAAGTTTTTCACAGTCACCTGCAGCTTAATCATAACTGGGGCGTATTCTAAGGGCTGTGCTGTTGCCATCCCACTGCTGAGCAAACATCACACAGCTCACTCACACAAACTAAGCTGGCTATGACATCACTAGTTACACAATCTTAGGGGTCCACTGTTTATATTTGTGACCTGTCTTGGGTTGAAGTGTCATTATGAAGCACATGACTACATTGAAATGAGCTCTTCCATATGAGAGAAAAAGACTCATTTTCCATGCATAAGGATGAAAGAAACTAGAATGTTCATAAATACATTCACCATGTTTTATCTAAAGAACTTCTTGAGATTCATGGGAGTTTTGATGCCTTATATAATATTGTATCCACTAAATGCCTTCCCCTGGCCATATTCCAAGAGCTTTTAAATTGTTAGGTCTACCAGACAACAACCAAGGCTCAGAAGTCTCTGAATGAAGATTTAATGATTCGGGGGTGGGGGTGGGGGGTGCTCATTCACTACCCTTTCGTCTCTATCCTTCTAATACACACTGTCACTATGGTTTCTTATAACTACACAGAAAAATGGACAACATGGAAGAATATTTCTGGCAAGGTACTGAGAACAAAATAAAGAACTAATTTCCTTTAGTCTTCATTTTTACCTACAGGTCAGATCACTTGCGAATATAATAACCACAAAAAACTCTGCACTAATATAACATTAGACACCAGGGCTTCACAGCTATTCAGACCAGGTTCACCACGAACACTGAAGTTATTTAATAAAATTGAAGATGACTTTTCAATCCGGGATACTAAGAAATTTGTATATCCCCTTGCCAATATTTTTCATGGTGATTAGCTCTTTTTTTTTCCCCTCACAGACACTGGTATGCTGCTAAAATAATATTTGTGGCTTTACTCACCATCTGTCAAAGGGAGACATGTTGATTTTCTTAAAGCAAGTTGGGTCTGCATTCTTTCTCTGTTACTGTTACAGGTAGACCTGACAGGCATATGATCGTTTGTTTGCAAATGCTCTCCCCTAGATGGAACCTAGTTAAGTTTCATTTCTTACCTGCTGGACAGTTGCACTCAGAAGGTGTTTCTCTTGTGACTCTCAGTTTAGCCATGTGTTCGTAGGATTCCTGTAGGAAAAGAAGATATATTAAGAGCTAGCAGTAGTATCCCAGTTCTGTGAGTTCTTCAGGGACTCTTCCTCTGTGGCTGTTAATAATGATTGATAGCCTGCACAAACAGCATTTATGTAAGTGCATGGATCTTAGCCAATGCTAACAGTACTCAAGACATAATTTTGTTTTTAATTTAAAATCAATTTAACATTGACATAGATTGAAAGATTTGGGGAATACCTTTCTTCATTATTCAACTATCCCCACCCTCTCCCTGCACAGCCAAGGCAAAACTCCGGCACTAACAATGCAGCTCATGGCAATGTGTGTCCTATCAATAACAGCCAATGTTGTAGACATACTTTATCACATTCGGGCTGCAACTACTGCCTCTCTCCACTGGCAGAAAAACTACCCTCTCCCTACTGGAGTCTAAGTCATCTTTAAAGGAATCCCTTTCAATTCTCCATTCATCAATATCTGAGCACAACCTCTGTTAACTCTCCCCCTCCAAAAAAAACAAAGGAAAACTTTTTTTTCCCAATTTTTAAAACATTTAATATGAAAAGAATTCCGAGTTAAATGAATTTTTAAATCTATGGGCTTATTTCACTTTTAAGAGTGCTTACCATTCTCTATTGATAAGGCCTAACCTTATCAAATGAAAAACAGATGTGAGCATTACAATGAATATTCTCCATACAACTGAGAATGCTGACAGCCCAGACTCCACAAAACTAAACAGCCGGGCAAAGCCCCTACTGCCATTGCAACATGCAATCCTTAAGGAAGACAGAGGGAAGATCCTCCACACAGACTTGGAGAGAAACCAAGGAAGGACTTGAATAATAGATACCACAGAGGCTCACACATCCAAATCAACTGTATAACCAGTAAGGGTGGATCCTGTAGACTGACTGAACCTGTGCAAAATTCTATCCACATGCAACTCCCCCTCGAGCAAGGCCCAGCCTCACACACTGAGCGAGAAGGTCGCTCCACTCAAGTACTATGGTCTTCAGCTGATCTGCCTTCTCCCGGCAGCAGGGGAACGGAGGGTGCCCTTTTAGCAGATTCCAGGGTGAGGATCCTCGCCTGAAGGTCGTTGGTTTCACCCCAAGTTACAGACACGAAATCATGGCCACCCCGGAGAGGAGGGTGGCCAGGGTGGTGCACGGGGGCATGGCACAGGTGCAATGCTGCCTGGAAGGGCTGGGTTCTTCAGATCCAGCCTTTCAACCCTGCTCCCTTCCCCACAGGCTTCTTCACCAGCATGGTAAGGGGGGGGTCCTCTGGCCACCTTCTACCTCCTGCCAAGACAACTGGCCAGAGGAGTAGCGACAAGTCCTCCAAAGTTCAGTCCTGGCGGCTGCACAAGTAGTTGGCAGAGTAGGTGCCAGGCAGGCGCGGTGAGGGACCTGTATGGGGCTCAGCACGGGGACCCGCAGGCAAGGACCATCCTCAGCCTGTGGCTCTCCTCCCAGCTGGGAGCAAAACAAACAAAAATAAATAATGCTCTCCTCTGCACTCCTCTGAGCTCCTCTGCTCTCCTCTGCTCTCCTTCTCCTCTGCTCTCTGCCTCCTTTGCTCTCTTCCTCCTCTGCTCTCCTCCTCCTCTGCTCTCTTCCTCCTCAATTGGATGATAAACTTGGCTTCAGGTGTGTTAGGGAGATAGAAGCGTAAAGGTAGAAGAGGGAAATGGGTTTCAAATGTACCCTAAGTGCATCAAGTATTGAAAATGAGTACTTCATTTATGGCTCTGCAACAATCTAACATGTCCTCGGACCCTTTTCGTGCCAATAAGATAGAGGAGAGTTGTGTGACAGATCTCTGGTCTTGCAGGCTTTAGGTTGTAACAGAAAGGAGAACAAGATGGTTCTGAATGTTTATTCAAGGTCCATCCACCCACTTCCTCACTTTCAGCCCTCCCATTATGTTCTTAAGCTTCAAGGAAATAAGTGTTTCTGTTCTCTCACCCGATCCACTCCATTCCCCCCCCATGTACGGTCCAGTGCCAGGTGCTAGCAAGATCAACAGGGAGCAAGGTGTGGGTACTGTTCATTGGGAGCTGCAGGCTTGCTGTGTTGGCTGGTCCCTCTGGAAGGAATGCTGGTGGCTCCCCCTACCCTCTCCTCCTCGTGGAGAGACC
>NW_025960528.1:0-56568 GCF_023159225.1 Perognathus longimembris pacificus
GGTTATTACAGCATAAAAGCTTTTAGTATTTGTATTTAGTATTTGTATTTGACCATCTTTGAGATATATTATTTTTTCAGTGAAGGCTTTTGATGAGAAGACAAAGCGTGGATGTTTGACATTGTGTGTTTCATCCTGAGTAGTTGAGAAAGACCTCAGAAGTAAGATATTCAAGGGAAGAACTTTTCCAGGACAGGAATGAAATCACAGCTGCCCCTGCCCCCATAGAGATGATGTTAATTTCCCCGACAGTGGTAGGGTAGGTATAGGACTTCACAAATCACACCTGGCAGGAAAGAGCATCTTTTGACTATACAAAAAAAATCCAGTACACGGGCTGTGTGTATGTGGGGAGCTTAAATTTAATTTGGAAGGATTCATAACAAACTTGGTAAAATGTTGAAAAGTGACCACACCGAGTTCTATTTCCAGAGGAGATACTATTGTTTTTATGATGCTTCATGTAGGCCAGTGATTGAACTCTTGTCATCTGGGAGAAAGCTATTATCCTTAAGAGTTTGCTGTATATTCCCCTGGGATGATTATTACAGACTTTGTTTTTCCATCTTGCTTTTTTTTGGGGTCAGTCCTGGGCCCTTGGACTCAGGGCCTGAGCACTGTACCTGGCTTCTTCCCGCTCAATGCTAGAACTCTGCCACCTGAGCCACAGCGCCCCCTTCTGGCCGTTTTCCATATATGTGGTGCTGGGGAATCGAACAGAGAGCTTCTTGCCACTAGGCCATATTCCCAGCCCTGTTTTTTCCATCTTAATGTGATAAATGAATAATAAACAGCAATTCTCTTGGGTTGTTGTTTATTGGTTGCTCTATCACCTGCTTTCCTTCTTGCCACCACTAGAACTCTGCATTACATCAGTTTTTTACCTGGCTCCTTGGGAGGGAACTCTGAAGGGGCACATTCAAACACACAGAACCAGATGGGGTTTTTGGTGAGTTACAGAAATAAACTCAGTTCTGCTTGTCCAATAACAAGACATCACCCAAACGCAGGCTTTGTGTTAAAAGATTCTGGAGAAAACCAGCTGATGCAGGATTATCTTAGGGAATGAGCTGGCTGGGCCAAAAGGGCTTAGAAAGAAGATATGGCACTTCCCACCTGATTTGGCTGGAACCTCTGTTCGCCATGTGTGACTAAGACTTGTCACCCAGACATCTGTTTGCAGGACAGAGTGAGACAAGTGTGACCTCAACTCAGTTCCTGTGGACACATGCCCACTCATTGAAGTTTGACCACTCTTGATGACAGGCTGAGTCTCAGAGCCAAGGGTCGGTAGCAAAGAAGCAAATTTGTGTTTTGTGTACTCACTGATGGCTTTCTGCTAGAACTCAGGTCTTACTGGGGTTTTCCAGGTAGCCTCTGTGGGAAGGCTTTGAGGACGATTTATTGAATGGCTTCTCACAGTAGGAGAGGCTCTTTGTGATTTACTTTCTATAACTAGGAGAGTTTTAAGTGCTAGCAATCTTAGGATTTGTCCCCTGGGCAGAGGGACTCCAGAGCTAGAAGCCTAATAAGGAATCCAGAATGAGCTGGATATGTCCTAGACTGCAATCTTAGATCTGATACTAAATAATGGTGTGACTGTGATCAAATGAATGCACTTCATTTTTTCACCAGGAAAAAAAAGAGTAGAAATTCCTTCTCCATTGTACGATTTATGTAAAATTGTTTGGCATATTAGTGTTTAGAGCTTAAATAATACTTCTGTTTTTTTTTGTGTTGGTTTTTTTTTTGTAAGTTTCTCAGAAAGACTAGGCAAATTCTCTTACCCACTAAGCTGCACCCACAGTTCATTAGTCTTTTTTCTTACATTCCTTCCTCTGCTCCACAGAGGAACAAGTGGGGAAATGTTGCAAAAGTTGCTCAGAACCTAAAGCTAATGTACATGGCGGTTAGTTAAACATCTGTAGGTCATTTATAAAGATAATCTTGCCTGTCAGTATCTCTTGGTGTTGTAGCAGTGGAATTTGGGGTTTTCATGATACCTAGTTTTGTCTCCAAAGTGTTCACCAAAATGACAGGGGGAAACAGACCATTTAGACCGAAGCATACCGGGTAGAAAGGACTTGGATTTATTGGGCATGGACTTAGTAAAGAGTGTCTTTACAGGCTTCAATATGAGATGTTTACCAAAATGAGTGTCTTCTCCATCTGACTCGTAGACCTATTCAAATCAGATTTATTTATACAGTGATATTTATAACATAAAATTGGACAGTCATTATTATATCATCTTTGTCCTCAGTAGAAAGGCATATTTACCTTTTTTGTAAGATCAAGAGACGCTCTAGAAAACCAAAAGAAAATTTTCTTTTAAGAACCCCAAATAATTCATCAAAGCTATGTTTAGCAGATTTGCGTTAGCAATGGCAGAGACAAGGAAATAACAGCTGCTATTTGTGGCTTGATCCCTGTCATACCTGACTGTCCTCTAAGAGAGTAACTTGGCTCGTCACTATGGCTACAGAATTCTACTTCAGGTTGTGTTCTTTTGGATCTTCCATGAAGTATGCATAAAGCAGGCATATTTACAGAAAGGTTTCTCTGTCCAGCCAATGAAGAACGATGGGAATGGATACACCATTCAAGTGATAAGAACTCATTCATCAGTACCATTGGCCTCCTCAGCCTATTAGGTGTTGAAAAGATATGTCCCAGCCATCCCAGAGGACCATGCAGAGATCATCCACAGACAGAGAAAAGGTTCAAAAGGAGGGTTTATAAGTGGGGCCATAGTTCCCATGGGAGAGGGAGCTACATGGTGTCTGCACCTTATCCAGGTGGCAGCTTCTCTCTCTGGGGGTAAAGGGGAAGTAGATAGGTAGTGAGTAGGAGTGGCTCATTAGGTATGGGTGGATCTGGGGGCTAGTGGGAGGAGCTGAGGACCTGAGGCTAAGGAAAATGCAAACAGGTATAAGAACCTCTGTGGTGTCATCCATGTAGAATAGGAAATGAAGAAAGCCACCTTGGCTTTTTCATTAACATGTTACACAAATCTTGTGCAAATCATTTCCCACATATGGCTTTTTACAAACTGGTCATATCATTGTAAGTAAGAGCTGGGCAATAACGACTTAGCATCTTAGTCAATTCTCTACCTAGCATAAATTCTAAAACAGTACCAGATTTTGGGATTATTTTTTGGGGGGGAGCAAATAAGGCAGACTTGCCCTGTATCCTCATGGAGTTTCTAGTTCCATGAAGATGACACCAAATGTTAATTTGAAAAGGACTTTCCATGTGGGATAAGCAAAATCAAGAGGAGTACATTTTGGAGCATATAACCTAAATCTATGAAATGTTTACAATATGGGAAGTTGTTTAAATGGTTTGGTGGTAGAGAAAGAAAACTATACTTATGTTTCAGAAATTCATAATAGAAGAAAATATGGCTCCTGAGAAAATCTGTAGGAATGGATACAAAGTTTGTTGGTTGCCTTTTGAATATCTAAGAATTGATGGATAGGTAGATAAAGGTACACTGGTAGCTGATCTGCTGATATTCCAAATGAAAGATACATGATATTTTTTTTTCTTGGTCATGGGGCTTGAACTCTGGGCCTGGGCTCTGTCCCTGAGCTCTTCAGCTCTACCACCTGAGCCACTTTCTAAACATGATTTTTTAATATAGAATGGACAGCCTGTTCTATATGATGATAGTCTATTTCTATTCTATGAATAGTGAGATTAAAGTTGAGAACTTCTTGTGTGGGAGTGTTTAACAGCTACAGGTAAAAAGTGAGACTAGAAGCCATCTGGTGGTGGCTCAGTTATAATTCTAGCTTCTTAGGAGATTGCAATCTGAAGGTTGAGATTCAAAGCCCAGCCTAGGCAGGAATTTCCATGAGTCTCTCACCTTCAATAGCCACCAAAAAGCCAAAGTAGAGCTGTGGCTCAAGTGATAGAAAGCCAGCCTTGAGCAATAAAAGTTAAGGGGCATTGCCCAGGCCCTGGGTTCAAGCCCTAGTATGAGCATACACAGAAAGTAGATACTTCTTAAGGTATCCTCTATACTTATGAAATGACTATTTACAAAATGGGAGTAAAATGCCAACAAGCACAAGTACCCCTCATTCCCAAGTGGGAGCAGTACAGATCCTGGTGATGGATTGAGGTCGCCCCAGTATGGTGATGGACGTAAATGGTCACGCTTGCTTTGAGATAGAGCATTCTTCCCCCTGGTGTCAGAGCCTTTGTGTTCCTTTGCTAATCCAGTGGATTTGAGCATATAAAACTCCATGTCTTGCTGTATACATTTTCAATGATATAGAGAACAGAAAACAGTTTTACCTTAAGAAACTTGAATAAGCAACTTGAGATGGTGATGTTATGGAAATGAAAATGGCAGATATTCTCCACTTCCTGTGACACAGAACAGGGCACAGTGATGAGGGTGCCCCCACGAATGTCCCCAGTAAGTCTTTCTGAGGCCTAATGAATCCAACAGGCTGGACATGACATGCTCAGTGACTTTTCTGCTGAGAGTGGACAAGGACCAAGTTGCCTTTTGAAGGGGTGTTCTTGTTCTCTTTTGTCTGCCTTGTTTACAAATGAAGAAGCTAATTCTTCCAATTCTTGCTCTGTGATGCTTGACTTGGAACTTGAGGCCTTTTCCTTGCTTCATTTAAACCACTCCTCCAGTTCCTTTTTTTTTTTTTTTTTTTGGCTTTTGAGTTATCTTTGGATAGTCCTTTTGGGCTGGCCAGCCCTCCCCTTCCCTCTATCTCTTCCACTTTTCTCCCTTTTCCTCTGCCCTTTTCACTCTTCTTCCCCTTTAACTCCTCCTCCCCTCCCTCCCCTGCTTTTCATTTGATCAGGTGGTCTCAAGACTGTGCTCCTCCCTACCTCTGTTCCCCAGTATCTGGGAAACAGAAGTGTGCCACGATGTCTGGCTTCCTTTCCCTTTCTCACTGTAGTAATTCCGTTGGTAATTATGTAAAAGGATACCAATACTATATGGAATTTCAATTCACTGTACCTTATTCGATGTGTGGGAGCAAGCATTCTTTCAAGGCCACAGTCTGCTCTGCTTCTGATTGCTTTGTAAGGGTGTAAAATCAACACTGTGACATGACCAAAATGGAAGCCATCCAAGACCTATCATGAAAAATTGTTTGGGTGCCCTCCTTACCATGTTAGAGACTTTCTGGGGTGGTTTGGTGGAAGTGGAGAATGTGAAACTGTTTATGGATGACTCTGAGCTGCAGGCTGAAACCTGAAACCCAGGATATGACTGGCTACACCTAGAAGCATTGCTACCTAACCTGGCTTGCCAAGATGGGTGAAGTTTGGTGGGGTGGTTTAAAGTGCCATGGAATTTCACAATGCCCCATCCCTCCCCAATTTGTGTTAACAATGGTGATTCTTACGTGGAGATAGGAGGAACTGAGCTAAATAGGAGTTCACTGCTCCACCAGTTTCTTCCCAATTGAATTGCGAGCTATCCCTTGTCTTTCTTTGGTGGATGGACAAAATCAGTAGAGAAAGCAAATAGTTTCTCCAACCCATCAGCTCTAAGATACCAGAAATGCAGTCAATGTTGCACTTGTGTATAGTAGATACAGCCACAGCCATGAACTTTGGGCTAGTATTCCAACAGCTAGAATAAGTGGAATTAATACTGTCATTCAACTTACTGTGGAACTTCCTTCCCCTCAAAAATTGGAATTTTCTATGAGTACAGGATAATTTGGAATTGCGATGACCACTTCTGACGTCATTGCCTCCAGAGATGTCACTGCCTCTTCAGTTGAAGGCCTTATTCTCTTCATGAATGGTAGTTGAAATGTATTCATTTCCCTTCATAATGTGTTTCCTTACATTGATCACTAGATTCATGCAGTTTTTGTTATAAGGGCATATTTATAGGCTTTGACACCTAAAATGTAAAAAAAAAAAATTATAATTTCAATTTATAGGCGTTCTGTTCTTCGTATGGACATGAAGCTTTAATTCTTGTATTTAAAATATATTCACACGTTATAAAAATACAATGATCATATTTACTCTAATTGAGTAAATTGTAGCAAGCTCTGGCTTGTACATTATGGTATAAACTGGGAGTCAGAATATATGTCTAGATAGTCTTCTTTGTTATCGGTTCCTCTCGCCTCTTCTCCCACTCTTCTCACCTCTTTTCCTCCTCTTCCTTCTCCCTTTTCTTCCAAAAGAGCTCAATGTTCCTCACTGAAAGTGAGGAACATATTCCTTAATCTGTTAGCACTAGAAAGTTGGGGAAATGCACAATGTAACCCACTGTGATATACATCACAAACATCAACATCTCTCACCCCCATCCGTCTGCCTTAAAGTCTGAGATTTTTTTTAAAGCCCTTTAAGTCATCCCAGTTTTTGACATGTTTCTGTGCATTTTTTCATTTTTTCTTTGTGCTTTTTTACTTTTTGGTGCCTGCACCAGGGCTTGTACACAGGTCCTGAGTGCTATCCCTTAGCCTTTGCACTCAAGGATAGTGGTCCTACCACTTGAACCACAGCTCTGTTTCCTGATTTTTTTGGTGATTAATTGTAGATAAGAGACTTTCTGGTGCATGCTTTCTTTGAACCTTGATTCTCAGAAATCATTCTCTTGAGGATTACAGACATGAGCCACTGGCACCTTGCTCCTTTGAGCTTTTATTCTTCACACATACGCACATAGAGTCTTGTCAACAAGTTGCTGCTGCCATTAACTTTTTAATATAGTTATTGTTAACACTAGAGTTTTGTTGAGCAGTTAATGTTTAGCTGGCAAATAGTATCTGCAACATAACTTTCCCCCAAATTACAATGTCCCCTTAGTATCTGAAGTGGGTTGACTCTACAACCCATGTGGCTAATGAAGTTCTTTTGATATAAAACAGTATAATATTTGGCATATAAACTACAAACATCCTTCATATACTTTGTCTTCTCTAGATTGCTTACAGTAAGTAATATAATTGAAATAATGTGTAACTAGATTTTATACCATATTATAGGGCATTATGACAAGAAACAGTGTGAATGTGTTTTAGTACAGATGCACTGCTTTTCCCTTAAAGATGTACAATCTGTAATTGGTTGAATTTGCATATGCAGAGTATTTATTTGTGCATTATTTATAGAAACTATGCTGTAAGAAAGTTGGTCTTTGGTAAAATGATGATGGTTCTATGTTGAAACTGAAATGGAATCCAGGAGGAGACTGTGAGTTTTGTGTCTGCATTTAAATGACAGGCAAGATCTTGAGAAATTACTAATAATTGTAGCCAATATTGACTGAGAAATCCAATGCATTTCACAGAGAGAGTGTAAATCTGGCCACATTGTAAACGAGTACAACAGAAGGAAAATTGAAAGGACTATCTTGTTCCCATTGAAATGAATGTCCACTGTCATCAGGTGTTTGAGCAGGGAGTTGTGGATAGCTCTTTGGCCAAGCAAAGCACATTTTATACGTGTCTGGTAGGACATGCAATAGAATGACACAGCAGCTCTACAAGCTATTGAGCTTTGTTGAGTGATAGTTTTCCCTTCCATATATCGTTTCAAACTATGGGGCTTCAAGGAAGTCTGGAACATAAAAATGACTTTTTGTTTTGGACAGACCTGGGGCTTGAACTCAGGGCCTGGGCACTGAGTATCTTTTGCTCAAGGCTGGCACTCAGCTCTACTCTGAACTATCTGGTGGTTGGAGCTTAGTGTCTTGTAGACTTTTCCTGCCCAGGCTTGCTTTGAACTGTGATCCTCAGATCTCATTTCTGAATAGCTAGGATTGTAGGCATAGGCCACCCAGTACCTGACTTCCCGACTTCCTGAATTTTGCTCCTCTGTCCTCTGTCCTCCTCCTCAGGCCCCCTTCCTTCCTTCCTCCTCCTTTTTTCACCTTTCTTCTTTTTTTCCCCTTCCTCCTCCTTTTTTCATCTTTCTTCTTTTTTCCCCTTTTCCTTCATTGCTTTGCTTTTCTGAGAGAATTCAATGATCAGCCCAACCATGAAATGGGAAAGTGGACCAAATAAGGGCTGGATAATTTTATTTGAGCCAAACAGAGGTATTATAATCTATAAAAATATTTAGCCAAACACACTGTATTCGTGACTTTATCTCATAACCCTGCAGATTGGTCTGGTAGTTGCCCAGGACCTGAGGCAGGAAGGGCGGACCCATGTGCCCTGAAACTTTCCCAGTCATGTCTTTGCAACTGGTAGTTTTTAATAAAAGAAAAACTCTAACATTGTGAAATTACATCAGTGAAGAAACCATAGCTTTTTATGTTCTTGTATATGCTTTTCTTCTGTGCAATGTTATCAATGCCCTAAATTTCAGCTACTTTTGAGATATTTTCTTGAATGTTGAGATTAGTCTGGAAATCAGGCTAGGAATAAATGAAATGCTGGTGTGGTAATAAAATTTATGTTACCATTTTATGAATATGAAAATGTCTAATTGTTATAACACAAGGTATCTTTGGATTAAGAAGTCTAGGACATTTTATTCTTTTACACCTTTTTTTTAAAGCAGGAAAACCTTTGCTTCTACCATCAGTCTTGAAGCAGAAATCCCAGAAAAAAAGAATTTTATAATCAGTCACAAAGAATTCCTACACGCATCATGTATCCCTTCCTCATCATTTCCCATTTCTTAGGAGTCTCCACATTGTTTAATTGTAATCATGTGCAACTAGCATTTTAAAGCTTCACACTGCTTTCACATTTATGGGATATGATGAGAAGATTAAGAATGGTTGAAACTCAAGAGTAAATACAGGAAACTTAAGAGTAGATGTAGAAATGTGACTCCACCAGGCTTTCATGGAGCACACATTACCCCAGTGGGCTTCATGTTGTGGCCATCCATGTATAGAAGAACAAACTAGAAGGTGCACTCTCCCAAACAACCCTCATTCTAGTCAGGCCCCTCTCCTGTACTCTGCTTTGCAATTCTGTAGCAGGAATCTAAACTCTGGTTTCCTTCCATTGCATTGGTGTTGTTTGACCTGACTTTCCCTCAGCTTGGAACTTACGCATATGGACTCAGGTGGCAGGGCCCTGCCTTTCCAGGGCCTGCACTTAGTATTTCAATCTATTGTGGAGCAGAGGGATGTTCCATGACCCATAGCAAAAACCCCTCCCACGTCCCATAAAGTGACATGTTGTTTCTATTAAGGGATCATTTTTCTTAAGTGAAATCATGGACCAGTCATGATGGCATGGAAGTATACAGAGGCCAAGTGACTATGTGTTACTTTAATTACCAAAGAAGTAACTATTATGATTCCATAATGGTTCAAAGAAGAATTTTAAGACTGAAACAGTGGTTTTATTGTTTGTTTAGTTCAGAAGTAATTGAAATGGAATATGTAAATAGAGTCAAAGTGGACTTTTCCAAGTGAGAAAGAGAAGCCCATTGCACTTCGAAGAAACTATATGGACTATAGCAAGAAAGACATCGCCAATTAACAAATATTTATTTTCCTTTGCTATTCTCTGCTATTTATCCTGTTACATAGTAGTGGAATGAATTAGGAAGAGAGTGATGTAGAGTGCATGGTTTTCCATTGCAACACAAACTCTATCTATCTATCTATCTATCTATCTATCTATCTATCTATCTACCTACCTACCTACCTACCTACCTATATTTTTGCTGTTCCCAGGGTTTGAACTCAGGCTTGGACACAGTCCCTGAGCTTTTTTTGCTTAAGGCTAGCACTCTGTCACTTGAGCAATAGCTCCACTTCCAGCTTTTTGGTGGTTAATTGAAGAGAAGAGTCTCACAGAGTTTTTCCTGTCCAGGGCTGGGTTAGAACCTCGATCCTCAGATCTCAGCCTCCTGAATAGCTAGGATTACTGGCTACAGCCACTGGCTTCCAGCTTACTTTCCCTATAGTCTTAAACTATATAGGAATCAACTCTTTGGTAATCTTTTTTCCATTTTTATGTTTATATTACTAATGATTATTTTGTCTCTATTTCCCTGTCTTATGATTATTTAATTATAAAGGACAATTGTTTATTTTTTATTTGATTAGTTATTTAAAGGACGGGTCTTTGGGGCTTTATATCATAGGATCAAAAGGTAGCACTAATGTCCTGTGAACCTTAAAATTATACTACCACTTTTTTGATGACCAAAGCTCATTAGAAACTGGAGCCTGTGGCTCAGGCCTGTAATCCCAGATCCTCATGAGTTTGGAGGATTGTGCTTTGAAACCTGCCCTGGGCAGGGAAGTCCATGACATCCATCCTCCATGAACCACCAAAGTACCCGAAATTGTGCTATTTCTCATGGGGTAGCAGGCCAGTATGGAGTGACAAAGCTAAGGGACATAGCCCAGTCTCTGAGTTCAATTTTCAGTGCTGGCTCAAAAACCAAAACCCCACCAAAACACAACTGACCTGAAAGACTCTAGTTCCCTGTGCGTAAGAACTAATAATTTGTCCTACTACTGTGAAGGGAAGAGCTTCTGAGTTCTTACAAAAACTATCTTTAAGTATTTGTGCAAAGGAGTTGCCATTTGACAAAGCAGTTTATGAATATGGCCCATCTTAACCCACCTCACCCCTTTCAACATTCTTGCCCCTCCTTCCTCTGCCCAGCCCTTCCGTTTTCTTACTTTTGTAGTATATACAATGAATTCTTGACTACAATTCCCCCCTTCCCCTTCATTTGTCTCCCGCTCTCCCCTTGCCCCCCACTTGATGAGCTGCTGTTTTTCACCTTATGCTTTGGAAGTAATGATAAGCACCACCCCCCCCGCCGCCAGTACTTCCTCAGAACTTTCTAGATTCCTAAGAGTGGTCATTGTAAATGTCTAAGACAAGAATAAATAGGATAGCAAGATATGAGAGGGTTAAAGACATGCTTTAATCATAATCTTTGTGATTCGAGTAAAGAAATGTTGTTGAATAAAGACACTGCACATTTCCTGTTGGATATTTCTCACAGAGGAACACAGTGCTGTCCCAACTCTTTTTACTATATTTAAGTTTTTGGCTCATCACTGGTATTTGTTTCATAATCTAACAAAAAGATCACGTGTCTCTTGCTAGCAAAAGCTGCAGAGGAGGGAATGCTTATTCTATGAGTAGAGAGAGAAGGAAGGCTGGAGAGATGTTTGTGCTTGTGGAGAAGCTTATTTTATTTTTTTTTTAATAAACGCAGGCCATGTTTGCCACCTCCCCGAATTTTGCGCTACTCTTTTCGCTGTCCTAGCTTGGACTTAGTTTGTTTTATGTTCTCGTTTGGTTAGTTCCTTGAACATCCCATCTAATTTACATCTTATTCATTTTTGTGTTGCAGCTTCTGACAACTGTCTTGAGTCCACACTTCTCTAGATTTTTATACCTAGCAGCCATTTGGCTTCTACTTTTCCTGATCTCTCTCTTCCTCTCTCACTACCTGTGCCTAATGTTGAGGTTATAGTATCCAAAATAGCTCAGGCCTCAGCCACCTTGGTGTGTTCATGCTATCTGTCCCTACCTGCCTCAGTGTCTGTACCTTTTGGCTGGTTTCACTCAGATTATGGCCAGAGAATGGCTGAAGTAAATAACAGGAAGGAAGAAAGGAAATGTATGGTGATTAGCAGTTCTTTGAGGGAAATGTTTACCTTTATTCACAAACAGTGTATGTGTTGGTAGTTTTCCTATTGCCAGAGAAAGAGAGTGTTGATTCTAAATGTTAGTTTTTAACATGAGAATCTTAAGCATTATATGTTATAACTCTCAGAAATGTTAGGTGTTTCAGAATCATTAAAAAATATTTATTGTCTTTTTTCTCCTTTATTGTCAAAGTGATGTACAGAGAGGTTACAGTTGCATATGTTAGGCATTGGATACATTTCTTATACTGTTTGTTACCTCCTCCCTCACTTACCCTCCCCTCCCCCTGCCCCTCTCCCCCCAGAGTTGTTCACTTGGGCTTACACCAAACAGTTTTGAAAGCATTGCCTTTGTAGTCGTTTGTCTTTTTATCTTGTATCTCTCGGTTTTGGTATTCCCTTTCACTTTCCTAATTCTAATACCAGTATATACAGTTTCCAAAGTACTCAAATAAGATAAACTGATAGTGAAGGTACAACCGCAGGAAGGGGATACAAGAGCATCATCAACAGTAGAAGCTACAGTTACACATGGCATGTTGAAAGTAATTACAGCAGTGATATAACAGTTGTTTCCATAAAATGGAGGTTGTTTCACTTAGCCTCATCTTATGTGTTCATAAGAGTATTGCTGTTGGGCTCTTGTGATCCTCTGCTGTGACTAGCCTAAACCTGAGCTAACTATTCCCTATGAGAAGAGGGAATCCTATTCATAGCATAGAATCCATGTTTCTTTGGGTCTGGCTCACTTCACTTAGGATAATTTTTTCCAAGTCCTTTCATTTCCTTACAAATGCGGCAATGTCATTCTTTGAGACAGAGGTATGAAATTCCATTGTGTATATGTACCACATTTTCCTGATCCATTCATCTACTGAGCGTTACTGGGTGGGATCCATATTTTAGCTATGCCAAATTGTGCTGTGATGAATATTGTTGTGCTGGTGGCTTTTGTGTGTTCTTCTCTGTGGTCTTTGGGTAGATGCCAAATGTGGGGCTGCTGGATCATAAGGGAGCTCTATGTTTACCTTCTGAGAAATCTCCATACCACTTGCCAGAGTGGCTGAACAAGTTTACATTCCCACCAACGATGAAGTAGGGTTCCCTTTTGTCCACATCCCCTCCAACATTTATTATTGTTAGTTTTCTTGATATAGGTCATTCTTACTGGGGTGAGATGGAATCTCAATGTTGTTTTGATTTGCATTTCTTTTATGGCCAGAGATGTAGAGCACTTTTTCATATGACTCTTGGCCATTCTCATTTCCTCATCAGAGAAGTCTCTTTGTAAGTCTTTAGCCCACTTGTTGAGGGGGCTGTTGGTTCTTTGCGGTTTTGTTTTGGAGGAATTTAATTTTTTGTAGTTCTGCATATATTTTAGATATGAGGTCTTTGTTCATTGTATGGCTGATAAAGATCTTTTCCCAATCTGTAGGCTTTCCATTCATCTTGTGAGCTATGTCCTTTGCCCTGCAGAAGCTCAGCAATTTGATGCAATCCCATTTGCTCGTCCTTTTTGTGATTTGTAGCATTTATGGCTCTTTGTTAAGGCAGGTCTGTCCTGTGCCAAGGAGCCCAAGTGTTTCTCCTACTTCTTTTAGTGCTTTCAAGGTATCTGTTATAATTTCAAGATCTTTGATCCATGTGGAATTGATTTTGGTGCAGGATGATATATAAGGATCTAATTTTGCTTTGTTGTCGGTGTTGAACCAGTTTTGCCATCACCATTTGTTAAAGAGGCTATCTTTCTTCCATCGTATTTTTTTAGCTCCTCTATCAAAGATTAAGGGGGCTTAGTTCTGTGTGTTCACTGCTGGATCTTCAATTCTGTTCCATTGGTCTTCAGGCCTGTTCCATTGCCAATTCCAAGCTGTTTTTATAGCTATAGCTTTATAATACAGCTTGAAGTTTGGTATTGTAATTCCTCCGGCATTGTTCTTTCTGCTTAGGATTGTTTTTGCTAGTCGGGGGGTCATTTATTTTTCCATATAAATTTCTGGATTGCTTCCTCAATTTCATTAAAAAATGGTGTTGGGATATTAGTGGGTATTGCATGGAATTTGTAGATAGCTTTTGGCAATATTGCCATTTTGACTATATTAATCTTCCCAATCGAGGAGCATGGGAGGTTTTTCCATTTCCTTAGTTCTTTTTTTTTTTTTCAAATTTTTATTATCAAAGTGATGTACAGAAAGGTTACAGTTTCATATTTTAGGCACTGGATACATTTCTTGTACAGTTTGTTACCTTGTCCCTCATACCCCTCTCCCTCCTCCCCCTTTCCTTTCCCCCCCCCCACGGAGATGTTCAGTTCACTTACACCAAACAGTCTAATCATAGAGGTCTTTCACTTCTTTGGTTAAGGTTATTTCTAGGTATTTTATGTTTTTGAGACTATTGCAAAGGGAGTTGCTTTCCTGACTTCAGCCTCTGTCTTCGTGTTATTAGCATATAGAAAGGCTGTTGATTTTCGAGGGTTTATTTTATATCCTGCAACTTTGCCAAAGTTTTGGATCTGCTCTAGTAGCTAGGGAGTAGAGTCTATGGTGTTCGTTAGGTATAGGATCATGTAATCTGCAAAGAGAGAAAGCTTAAGTTCATCTTTTCCTATTTGGATCCCCTTTTTGTTTTCTTCTTGCCTAATTGCTCTGGCTAGGAATGTTAAAGAGGAGGGGAGAGAGCAGGCATCTCAATCTTGCTCCTGATTTTCAAAGGAATGGCTTTGGCTTTACACCATTTAGAATTATGCTTGCTGTTTGTTTGTAATAAACTGCCTTTATTATATTCAGGAATGTTCCTTGGAATCCCAATTTCTCCAGGATTTTTATCATAAATGGGTACTGGATTTTATCGAACGCCTTTTCTGCATCCAGAGATATAACCATGTGGTTCTTTACCTTGCTCTGGTTGATGTGGTGGATTACATTAATTGACTTGCGTATATTGAACCAACTTTGCATCCCTGGGATGGATCCAGTTTGAACATGGTGTATGATATTTTTGATGACCTGTTGAAGTCGATTGGACAGAATTTTGTTGAGAATTTTTGCATCTATGTTCATCAGGGAAATCGTTCTATAGTTCTGTTTTGTTGATGAGTCCCTGCCTGGTTTTGGGATGAGGGCTATACTGGCTTCATAGAATAAGTCTGGTAGTGAACGTTCTCTTTCAATTTCATTGAAGATTTTGAAAAATATTGGTGTGACTTCTGTTTTGAAAGCCTTGTAGAATTCTGCTGTGAATCCATCTGGACATGGGCTTTTCTCTGATGGGAAATCACTTATTGCTGTTTCTATTTCAAGGCTGGGTATGAGTCTGTTTAGAAGGTTTAAATCTTCATGGTTGAGTTTGGGGGTATCAATTTTTTCTAGAAAATCATCCATTTCTTCCAGGTTCTCGAATTTGTTGGCACAAAGGTTTGAAAAATAGTCCCTTATTGTGTTCTGAATTTTGGTTGTTTCTGTGGTGATGTTACCTGTTTTATCTCGGATCTTGTTTATGTGGGTGTGCTGCCATCGTTTTTTGGTCAGGTTTGCTAGGAATTTGACTATCTTGTTAATATTCTCAAAGAACCAAGGCTTTGTTTTGTTGATTGTTGCGATGGTTTTTTTTCTCCCTCTCAAGTATATTTAATTCTGATTCGATTTTAATTATTTGCTTCCATCTATTGACTTGGGGGTATGGCTTCTTGTTCTCTTTTGAGAAGATTAAGGTGATTCCGTAAGTTGTTGAGTTGCTGTTTATCCAGATTGTTGGTGTAGGCACTCAGATATAAATTTTCGTCTGAGTACTGCCTTTGCTGTGTCCCAAAGGAGGTGGTACTTTGTGCACTCACCTTGGTTGAATGCCATAAATATTGAATTACTGGTCTAATTTCTTCAATGACCCACTGATGGTTCAGCAGTGTGTTGCTTAGTCTCCATGGATTGTATCATTTTGTGTGGTGGCTGTTTGAGTTGAGCTTTAATTTTAATCTATTGTGGTCTGAGGGAAGGCAGGGAATGATTTTGATACTTCTGAATTTGTACAGATTTTCTTTGTGCCCTAAGATGTGATATATTTTGGAGAATGTTTCATGGGCTGCTGAAAAGAATGTGTATTCTGGTATTGCTTGATGGAATATTCTGTAGATGTTGGTTAAGTCTAGTTGATCTATGCAGTTGATTAGTTCTGTGGATTCTTTGGTCAGTTTTTGGCCTGTTGGTCTGTCCAGAGGTGACAGTGGAGTGTTAAAGTCTCCAACAATCAATGTGTTTGGGACTATGAGTGATTTTAGAGTCAGTAGTGTTGGTTTGATGAAGTTGGGTTCTCCTGTATTTGGTGTGTGGATATTTAAGATGGTTATATCCTCCTGTAGGAGACATCGCTTTATTAGTATGTAGTAACCTTCTTTGTCTCTTCTTACCATTTTTCATTTGAAGTCGATTTTATCTGATGCTAGAATTCCACTCCAGCCTGCATTTGGGGGCCATTTATTGGTAGATTTTATTCCAGCCTTTCACCTTTAGAAGAAGTTTGCTTTTGCTAGATAGATGTGTCTCTTGGAGGCAGCAGAAAGACGGATCTTGATGTTTGATCCAAGTAATGAGCCTATGTCGTTTGAATGAAGAATTAAGTCCATTAATGTTGAGAGTTAGGTTTGAGAGATGATCATTTGTCCTTTCATTGTAGCTATCTTGTTAAAAGCTGTGTCTTCCCAATTCTTGATCTAATATTCTGGTTTTCTATTTAGGGTTCATTTCTCTGTCTGTATTGGGATCTTGATTATTTTCCCTGTATAGTACATCTTTGAGGATTTTCTGTAAAGCTGGTTTGGTGGAGATACATTGTTTCAGTTTTTCCTTCCTGTGGAAGACTTTTATATGACCTTCAGCTATGAATGAGAGTTTAGCTGGGTACAGCATTCTTGGTTGATATTTATTATTATTTAGGGTTTGGCATACCTCATTCCAGGATCCCCTTGCTTTTCATGGTCTCTGCTGAGAAGTCTGGGGTAATTCTGCTTGCTTTTCCTTTATTTGTGATTACTTTCTTCTCCGTAACATCTTTAAGGATTCTTTCCTTGGACTCTACTGATCCTGTTATGATCACAATGTGTCAGTGGGATGTCCTATTCTGATCTGGTCGCTTTGGGGTTCTAAATGCTTCTTGTATCTGTATCGGCCTACCTTCCTGGATAGTTGGGAAGTTCTTGGCTAATATTCTGTTAAATAGGTTGCATATTCCATTAACTTCTTTCTCCTGGTTTTTCTCAATTCCTATTCGCCTCAAATAGTGCTTCCTGCTTGTGTCTTGGAGCTCCTGGAGTGATCTGTTTTATCGATTGGATTGGTTTTGTATTTTTGTGTGACATTTCTCCATAGATTCTAGGGAATCTTCAGCTCCTGAGATTTGATCCTCTGCTTCACCTACTTGAGACTGTAGGCTAGTTACTTGATTTTGAATCTCTTTTCTTTCAGACTGGTCTTTCCTGATGATTTCCATGTCCTTGCTAGAAGTATCTCTTAGGTCCTGCATGGACATCTTTACATTATTAATTTGGTTTTGAGTGCTGTCTCTCAAATCTTTTAGCTGGGTAGTTATCTTTTCATATGACTCTTGAAGTTCATTTATCTTTCTCTTTGTTGAGGCCATGAAATCATCTATTACTTTATGGATGGATTGATGTATGGATGGATTCAAACTTTTCATTTAACATGTTTATCAGTAGACTTTGTAGAGCATTTTGAGGGTTCTCTTCTATGTCTTTGATTGACTGCTCTGCTTCCTGCTTGTTTTGAGTGGGAGATATGACTGCATTGATTGCCATCTTGTGTTTCTTCTGCCCATTTGGATTGGGAATGACTATCTAAGAGCACCTGTGAGCACTGTTTAAGACCCAAAGCAGACCTTACCAAGCACTGTTGTGTAAATCTTAGAAGTTCACAATTATACACAGATACTTGGTATAACTGTATATAAAATTAGATTTGGTGTTCCTAAAAATAGAATTTCAAAATAACAACCAATCCTGTATTCAATAGTTAATAAGTACTGTTAAAATACTATGAGCTGGATTTCTCTATAAACCAATTTGATTAACTTGGATTGAACAGGGATATCCTCTATCCAATAACCCAGCAACGATATTCATAGGCAGCATCATCACTGTCATGCAGATCTCCAAGAGCAGAGGCAGCTTGGCATCAAGTACGGAGACCTTTGTGTAGCGGCCAGCACAAGAGGGGAGCCTTCGCCATATGATTGGTTTCCGGGAACTTCAAAAAACAAGTAACGTGTAAACACTTTGAACTCCCTCTGTCCAACCTCATACCTGACACACTCATGCAACCGCACATGAACAAAAAATTCCTCACAGGCGAGCCGACTCTCTCTCTCTCTCTTTCTCTCTCTTCCTCCCCTCCACCCCCACATGCTCACTATAACACACTGTGCCGGGTCCTCCTGGATCTACATCCACATACCTATTTGCACATATGCAGACGTAGGCTTAGGAAGCACACTCTTGTACAGCATCAGGAACACACGCATGTAGGCAAGCAGGGGCACACACACGCACACGTGAGCGCACCCAGTACACAGTGGCTTGGAAGGTGCTAAGGGGTTTTCGAGGACTGTGTCCTACTTGCTCAAGTCCAGGGTGTTGTTCTCGTGGTGGGCGTGGCTAAGGAGCCCAGCGCTGCTTACTGGACAGTCCATTGGCACTTGGGCCTCGCCCTGCTGTCCTCACCAGTCTCCCATTCCCTGAACCATGCAGCTTCGGAGACCTGGGTAGCAACAAACTCTTCGGGAAAGCAATCAAGGCAGAAATGTCAATGTAACAGGACCACGTGATTACGCCCCAGTAGTGCGCCAACAAAGGATGGCATTCGTTACCCCTCAGGTCTACACCCTAAAGCCCAGCGCTGCGCGCAGAGAATGGGGCAGGCCTGTGCCCCAGAATCCCTTGCCTCTTCTCCCTTCTACTTGGTCCCAGGGTGGTGGGGCGCCCAACCTGGCCTTCCTAGCCACCACCTGCCATCTGCAGCTGAGTTCCTGAGGCTTGTCCCCTGCACACATACCTCCTTTGCTGATAACTCCCTCCGAGTTCTCTCTCCTAGCCCTCCTGTCCCTGCCTTGCTGCTCTGGACTGCTTTCAACTCACACATGCCTCTGCGTCACTGCCTCTTTGCCTCTGCCTCTGCTTCCCAATTTCCCCCTCCTCCTCTTGAGGTTCACAGGCTGCACACCTCCCCATGCACCTCTTCACTTCTTCTGGGGAAATTACAACTGCCTCACCCTGGCCTAGCCCTTCTTATCTTCTCCAAATCTCCCTCTGCTCTCACCCTCTGCACACCTGGGATCTCTCAGTCCTCTGGTGAACACCAATCCCCATTTATCTAATCTGTTGTCTGCCTGCTCTGTGCCCAAGCCCCTCTGCTCCTTTTCTGTGCACAGGAGGTTTGTGACAAAGGTAGGAGGGAAGTGGCACTCCTTTCCTGCCTTCTGGTTTTATGACTGACATCCGATTGGTCTGGAAACGGCCTCTGCCCCCTTGGCCAAGACCACCTGAAGACCTTGCCTGGCTTGCTAGGCAGCAGCCCAGTGTTTTTCTGAGCAGGAAGGACTGCACATATGCGACCCACTATGCAGAAAAGCCTCCAGGGGGTGGCCGGATGTTTTGTTTCTCCATTCCTTGCCCACTTTGTTGATGTGTGCTTTCATTTGCATTCCAACAGGAACAGCCTTAAGGGAGGGGTAGTGAGGCTGCTTAGAGGTAGGCAGTTGGTGCTCACAGGCCAGCAGGGCCTCCTGGTGCCTCACTAACAGTGCATTTGCACCTGGGGTGCTGGGAAGCCTCTGGGCAGTGCCCATATGGTTTGGAGCTCTGTGACATGGCCAGGTGCTAGGCGCCTCCTGCTGACTTGAGCCAGTGTTCCAACTGGAGTTGGCATAGCAAAAAGGGCACAGGGCCCCTTGGGGGTTTGCTGTAAGTTCTCACTAGTTCTCACAGGCCTTCGGGGATGCACAGGATGTGTAGAGCCGCACATCCCTCCCCTGACCATTCTGCTGGGAACGGCTTGGGCCAGGGTCCTAGGCAAATACACTTTCCACCTCCCCTCCTGCTCCATCTTCCCACATCCTGGTTGAACCCGTGTGATACAGCTCCCCACCGACTCTGCCCTTGCCAGTCCTGGAAGTGGCTGGTGTATGGATCCGCCACCTCTCTCACAATCAACCTCATCTCTCTTGCTCAGAGCATAAGGGAGATACAAGATTAGCAGGTCAGCGAATCTGGGCATCTCCTTTCTGCGCTAGTGTCTGCTTAACTCTTGTCTTCCTGCTTGCCTTGGCCTCTCTGGCCCAGATCCCTGCCTGCTACTTCCTGCTATTGAGCAGCCAAGGATTATACTGCCTAGAGGCAGGAGCTGGCAATCCTGGTGCCCGAGGCTCACAGCCATATGTTTTAGGCTCCTACAGGAAGCTCTGCTAAGACACTAGGGAAAGTGATATCTGACCCTTCCCTGCCTCGACCAAGGCACACTAGCACCCAGCAACAGTATTCATAGGCGTCATTGTCACTGTCATGCAGATCTCCAAGAGCAGAGGCAGCTTGGCATCAAGTACGGAGGGAGACCTTTGTGTAGCGGACAGCACAAGAGGGGAGCCTTCGCCATATGATTGGTTTCCGGGAACTTCAAAAAACAAGTAACGTGTAAACACTTTGAACTCCCTCTGTCCAACCTCATACCTGACACACTCCTGCAACCGCACATGAACAAAAAATTCCTCACAGGCGAGCCTACTCTCTCTCACTCTCTTTCTCTCTTCCTCCCCGCCACCCCCACATGCTCACTATAACACACTGTGCCGGGTCCTCCTGGATCTACATCCACATACCTATTTGCACATATGCAGACTTAGGCTTAGGTAGCACACTCTTGTACAGCATCAGGAACACACGCATGTAGGCAAGCAGGGGCACACCCACGCACACGTGAGCGCACCCAGTACACAGTGGCTTGGAAGGTGCTAAGGGGTTTTCGAGGACTATGTCCTACTTGCTCAAGTCCAGGGTGTTGTTCTCGTGGTGGGCGTGGCTAAGGAGCCCAGCGCTGCTTACTGGACAGTCCATTGGCACTTGGGCCTCCCGCTGCTGTCCTCACCAGTATCCTGTTCCCTCAACCATGCAGCTTGGGTGACCTGGGTAGCAACAAACTTTGGGGGAAAGAAATCAAGGGAGAAATGGGAATGCAACAGGACCACAGGATTAGGCCCCCAGTAGTGCCCCAACCTGGGAAGGCATTCATTACCGCTCAGGTCTACACCAAGAAGCATGGAGCTGCAAGCAGAGAGCGGGGCAGGCCTGTGTGCCAGAATCCCTTGCCTCTTCTTCCTTCTCTTGGTCCCAAGGTGGTGGGGTGCCCATCGTGATCGTCCAACCTCGCCTTTCTTGTATGGTGCAAGTCAGTTCGCTTTTTGGCAGGAACTGACCAGGAGGGCCTCCTAACGGAGGCTCAACCTGCCCACCTTGATCTTGGGTCTGCTACTTTTGCTTCTTCACAGGAGCCAGCGGATCAGCTTAGGAGATCTCCATTTTGTAAGTCTTTTAAATATCAGGCCTGTGTGTATTGTTTCTTCTGTTTTATTGGAATTGTTTTACCTCTTGTTATTTTGTGGACTGCACAACTGACGAGACTGATAGGCACGGGCAACGTCCCTTCCACTCCCGTGGACTTGACTTTAGCCCACTGGAAGGAAGTTACTCACAATAATAGTGTAGAGATCAAGAAACGAAAGTGGGTGACTCTCTGCTCTTCTGAGTGGCTCACTTTCAAGATGGGTGGCCACCAGAAGGGACTTTTGACTTGAGTACAATTCTCAAAGTAGAGGACTATGTTTTTAATTCCTTACATAGTCACTTCGAAAAAGTTGGTAGATATCACCTTCTCTGGGCCCCTCCCGTGAGTCCGTCCCTTCTCCTTTTGTGTGAAAACTCATTTAGTTTTTTAAACACAAAGAGAAGTTCAACCACCTGTCACTCATGGTCTCAATTACTTGTGGTAATACTCAGTTAGCTGCTGTTACTCTGGTGGCACTTACTAAAAACTTCATAGAGTATATTATTCAGCTATAATGTCATGATAGTATTACCATATTACTGTACAGTATTAGAAAACAGATACACAGCAGATAGTGCTTAGAAAATTTCTAAGTACTGTATGTAAGCATTTAGGTTCTTTTTTTTTTTTTTTTGGCCAGTCCTGGGCCTTGGACTAATGATTTCTCATTAGTATTACCAGGAGGGTTATATACTTAATTTAATGTTGTTTTTATTTTGCCAGTTCTGAGGCTTGAACTCAGGGCTTGAGCACTGTCCCTGAGCTGCTTTTATTCACACACACACACATAGCACTACTTCCACCTTTTTCTGTTTATGTGGTGGGGAGGAATGGAACCCAGGGCTTCATGCATGCTAGGTGAGCACTCTGCCGCTAAGCCACATTGCTAGTCGAATATGTTGGGTCTATTTATGATTGTTCATTATGCCAGTCCTGAGGTTTGAACTCAGGGCTTGGGTGCTGTTCTTGTGCTGAAGGCTAGCAGACTATCATTTGAACCACAGGTCCACTTCCAGCTTTTTTTGGTAGTTATTTGGAGATGAGTCTCATAGACTTTCCTGCCTGGATGGATTTGAGCTGTGAGTCTCAGCTCATAAGCTTCTGAGAAGTTAGGATTACAGGTGAGAGCCACTGGCACTTAGCAGCTACTTTTTTGTTTTTGTTGTTGTTGTTTTTACAAACTGATTGTAAAGATAAATTACAATATTTTAAGTGATGAACTGCTTTTCCTAATTCAAGTATTTTGGCATATTTTCTAGTTAATCAGTTATGTAGATGTAAAACATTACTTGGAAGATTGTTTATGTGTTTATTATGTGGAAGACAGCAATTTGCTTTCCATAATCGTTCATTCACTTGTGAAATATCTTTTCCTTCTGTAAACCAGTCTAAAGCTACAAAAATAGGTATTGAACTATTAGAATCTTATTAAACCATGTATTGTGCTCTCTCTCCTCTCCTCTCCTCTCCTGTCCTCCCCTCCCTTCCCCTCTCCTCCCCTCCAATCCTCTGCCCTGTCCTCCCCTTTTCTCTCCTCTCCTCTCCCACCACCTGTTGTAACAAGGTTTGAATTCAAGGCTTCATCCTGGCATGTATGCCCACTCAGCTGGTATTCTGCCACTTACACATCTAGCCCAGCATTTCACTGGTTAATTGGAGATGGAGTCTTTTGGACTTTACTGAATGGGCTGGCTTTGAACCCTGACCCTCTGCATCTCAGCTTGCTGAGTATCCAGGTTTACCGGTATGAGCCCCAGGTTCCTGGCTAAATCATGTGTTTTAATTTTAACACATTTTGTTATGTTCAATGTACATGGCTTAGAAATACATAATGACAGTAGTTTGTATGCAGCAAACTACATTATTCTTAGAGAATTAGAGAACTAGAGTGCACATTTTGGTATTGAGATTTTCTTTAAAAAAATAAATGAGTAGAACCCTTGAAAGGACAATGAAATATAATATGATGGTCCCATATGTATATGAAGAAGTGTGATGTAAAACACAATGAGTTGCATGGTCCTAGATGCTATGAATTCTGAGGATCCAACAATGAGGTGTGAGCTTTCATACAGCTCGGCTTTCTAAAAATTGTTGGTAATTGATCTTACATTAATTATCTCATTTCATTCCTAAAACATCCTGAATATTAGATCGGGTATGTATTGAAATCATAATTTGCGTATAAGAAAACATGGCTTAATGTATGGATCTGTGACCCCTCTGTATATCACTTTGACAATAAATAAGTAATTATATATATTTTTTTTAAAAAAAAGGAAAACACATTGAGAGGCTGCTGGCTACTCCAAGTGGAGGTGATGGTGTCTTTCTAATTATAAGGCTGAGTTTTTTGCTGGCACATGGTAGCTGTGAGGATTATTCTAAAATAAGATTCCTGATCAAAGATGGCCTTTAGAACTTTTGATAACATTGAAAACTACTAGGTCTATCATGATTGCTCTCAACCAACTAATTATGCCTATTTAGAAGTAATAATTATATGAGAGTTCAGCATTTTCCATTTTCTGAAAAACAAGAAATGTAAGGTTAGACTCATTTTCTCTATACTGATGATGATGTAGGAGCTCAATGTAGTTCAGTGCCAATGTGATCCTTTTAAATAGGACCATATGAAGTCCTGCCTGATGCTTTGCTCATTTGAGCTAAATTTAAAAATTGAAGTGTTAGGGTCTTTTTTTAATAAGTTAGCAACATATTTCTAACAAATTTTTAATCTTTTATTGGAAAACTAGCATTTTGTGGATTCTTTGTTGTTGTTATTGTTTGTGGGGCATGAACGCAGGTGCTGACCCTGAGTTCACTCACTATGTTCCTTTCTCTCTTTCTTTCTTCCTCTCTTTCTTTTCTCCCTTCCTTCCTTCCTTCCTTCCTTCCTTCCTTCCTTCCTTCCTTCCTTCCTTCCTTCCTTCCTTCCTTCTTTCCTTCATTGCCAGACCTGGACTCAGGTCCTGAGCACTGTCCCAGGCTTTTGTTTTTGTTTTGCTCAAGGCTAGTACACTACCACTTGAGCCATTGCTCCACTTCTTGCTTTTTGCTATATGTGGTGGTGAGGAATTGAACCCATGGCTTCATGTATACAAGGCAAGCACTCTACCACTAGGCCATATTCCCAGCCCTTCTTCCTTTCCTTTCAAGGCTAGTCCTCTGTCTCTTTGAGCCACAGTGCCTCTTCCAGGTTTTTGTTTTTGTTTTTTTTGTAGTTAATTGGAGATGAGACTCTTTAACAGACATTCTTGTCTTCACTGGCATTCAACCATGATCCTCAAAGGTCAGCCTTCTGAGTAGCTAGGATGACAGACAGGCATGAGCCACCAGCACCCTGTACATTGGGACACTTCTAAAATGTATGTCTTATGCTTAAATACCTCTTCTCCACTGCCTTATGGAAGGAGCCCAAATTGACCCCAGCTTCTTTTTAATTTTCACAATGCTAATGGCATTCAGCAGCAGGAATTCCTGGTTTCTAGAGAGTTGTTCTCTTCCTGTGTTCCTGTCTCTGTCTCTTCTTCCTGGAATCTTCCCCATTGGTATCTGCCTGTCAAATGGCTACCCATTCTTAATGAACTACTCAGATGTGAAGTTGAAATGATAAATCTTTGCTTTCCTTGGCCAGCCCCGCCCCACCCTGGCGGTTTCCTGTTGTTTCTGCTTGGGGCACTGGAAGGCTCAGGCCAGGGCAGGACGGGCGATGGATGGGGGGCTGGGTGGGGCAGAGCGGACAGGCGGGACAGAGGCAGTGGAGTCAAAACAGGGTAAAATGATACACGGGTGTGCAATTTGCAAGCTGGGGGTTCTGGGTGCTGAGTGCTAAATACTAGGTAGCTGGGTGCTGGGTACTGGGTGCTGGGTGGCTAGGGGCTGGTTACTGGGTGTCTGGGTGCTAGGTACTGGGTGCTGGGTGGTTGGGTGCTGGGTGACTGGGTGCTTGGTAGCTGGGTGTTGAGTAGCTGGATGGTGTGGTCTGAGTAGTTGGGTGCTGGGTACTGGTTAGATGGGTGCTGGGTGCTAGGTACTAGGTGCCTGGGGTCTGAGTAGCAGGGTTCTGGGAACTGGGTGCTCAGTAGCTGGGTACTGGCTGCTGGCTAGCTGGGTGGCTGGGTTCTGGGTGCTGGGTACTGGGTGCTGGGTAGCTGGGTACTGGACGCTGATTGGCTAGGTACTAGGTACTGGGTGCTGGGTGGTTGGCGGCTGGGTTCTAGGTACTGGGTTGAGTAGCTGGGTGGCTGGGTGCTGACTAGCTGGATGCTGAGGTCCAAATAACTGGATACTGGGTGCTGAGTAGCTGAGTGCTGGGTTGCTGGGTACTTGGTGCTGGGTACCTGGGTGGTGAATAGCTGGGTGCTGGGGACTGGGTGCTGGGTGGCTAGGTACTGAGTCGCTGGGTGCTGGGTACTGGTTGGGTGCTTAGTAGTTGCATGATGGGTAATGGGGGCTAGGTGCTGAGTAGCTGCATGCTGAAGGCTGGCATCTGGGTGCTGAGTAGCTGGGTGCTGGGTGGCTGGGTGCTGGGTACTGGGTAGCTGGGTACTGGCTGGCTGGGATGCTGGGTACTGGGTGCTGGGTGGCTGGGTGCTGAGTAGCTGGGGACTGGATGCTGATTGGCTGGGTGTTGGTACTGGGTGCTGGGGGGTTAGGTGCTGGGTGGCTGGGTACTTGGTAGCTGGGTAGCTGTGTGGGTGGCTGGTTGCTGGGTAGCTGGGTAGTGGGTGGCTGGGTGCTGGGTACTGGTTCGCTGGGTGCTGAGGGCACTGAGGGTTGAGTACCTGGGTGCTCAGTACTGGGTGCTGAGTAGGTGAGTGCTGGCTGGGTACTGGGGGTTGGGGTGCTGAGAACCTGGGTGCTGAGGGCTGAGAACCTGGGTGGCTGGGTAATGGGTGCTGGGTGCTGAGTAGCTGGGTGCCGGGTGGCTGGGTGCCGGGCCGGGATTCGAGCCCCAGTCCCCCTCCTCCCCGCCCTCCCCTAGGCCCCTTGCCTGTCCGTGTGTCCGTCTGTCCGTCTCTCTCTCAGTTGTCCCTGTGTCCACCCGTCTGTCTGTCTGCCTCGGTTTCCCTGCCCATCCGTCTGTCCGTCTGTCTGTCCCCAGGCCTGGGACCCTGTGCGCCTGTCGCTCTGTGCGTCCGTCCATCTGTCTACGTTCATTGGTCCCTGTCTGTCCGTCCATCCGTCTGTCTCCTTGTCTGTCTGTCCGTCTGCCCATCTGTCTGTCCATCTGTCTCTCGCTGCATGTCAGTCTGTCCATCTGTCTCCCTGTTCGTCCATCTGTCCGTCTGTCTGTCCATCCGTCTGTCTGCCGTCCGACTGTCTCTGTGTCTGTCACACTGCTTGTGTGTCCGTCTGTGTGTCCGTCTGTCTGTCTGTCCGTCTGTCTGTCCATCTGTCTCTCTCCCTGTCTCCCTATTTGTCCATCTGTCCTCCCTGTTCGTCCGTCTGTGTCTCTGTCTTTCCATCTGTGTCTTTTCGTCCATCTGTCTGTCCATCTGTCCGTCTGTCAGTCTCCCTGTCCATCCGTCCATCTATGTCTGTCTGTCCATTTGTCCGTCTCCCTGTCTGTCTTTCCATCTGTCCGTCCATCCGACTGTCTCCTTGTCTGTCTGTCTGTCTGTCTCCCTGTCTGTCTATCTCCCTGTCCATCTGTCTGTGTCTCTCTAGCTGCCTGACTGTCCCACAGCCGGTCTAACCGTCTATCTGTCTGTTTGTCTGTCTGTGTTAGTGCCTGTTCCTGTCTGTGTGTCTCCCTCCCTGTCTCTGTGCCCACCCGTCTGTCCGTCTCTCCCTTCCCCTGTGGGCAGCCGAAGCGACAGACAGTGAGCCAGGCCCTGCGGCCCAGAGAGTGACCAAGCACCCAGCACCCCTCACGGAGGCACGGGAGGAGGACTGAGCGCCTAGCACACACACAGGAGGACTGAGCACCCAGCACCTCGTGTGGAGGAACGGGAGGAGAACTGAGCGCCCAGCGCCTCCTGTGGATTCATGGGAGGAGGACTGAGCATGCAGGCCCTCGTGTGGGACACAGGACTAACTGCCCAGCACCCACATGAGAAGACTGAGCACCCAGCACTTTGTGTGGAGGCACGGGAGGACTGAGCACCCAGCACCTCATATGCAGACACCGGGGGAGGACTGAGCACCCAGCACTAACAAAGGAAGACTGAGCACCCAGCACCTTGTGTGGAGACGCCAGGGGGGACTGAGCACCCAGCATCTTGTGTGGAGATGCCGGGGGAGGACTGAGCACCCAGCACCCACGCAGGAGGACTCAGTACCCTAACCCTAGGTACGTGTGTGCATGCGGGGGGGGGGGGGGCTGGGGTGACCCGGGCGGCGCCATGATCAGGGCCCAGGCTGCAGGCTCAGCTCCACCATGGGCCATGGCTCCGCCTCCTCCTCCACCTCCTCCTCCTCCTCCTCCTCCTCCTCCTCCTCCTCCTCTTCCTCCTCCTCCTCCTCCTCCTCCCAGCCCTACCTGCCTCAGTGTCTGTACCTTTTGGCTGGTTTCACTCAGATTATGGCCAGAGAATGGCTGAAGTAAATAACAGGAATGAAGAAAGGAAATGTATGGTGATTAGCAGTTCTTTGAGGGAAATGTTTACCTTTATTCACAAACAGTGTATGTGTTGGTAGTTTTCCTATTGCCAGAGAAAGAGAGTGTTGATTCTAAATGTTAGTTTTTAACATGAGAATCTTAAGCATTATATGTCATAACTCTAAAAAATGTTAGGTGTTTCAGAATCTTTCAAAAATATTTATTGTCTTTTTTCTCCTTTATTGTCAAAGTGAAGTACAGAGGGGTTACAATTTCATATATAATGCAGTGAGTACATTTCTTGTCCAACATGTTAACTCCTCCTCCCCTCCACATGCCTACCTCTTCCCTCCTGCTTCCCCTTCCACCCACGAGTTGTATGGTTGGTTTACACCAAATGGTTTTGTGAGTATTGTGTTTGGAGTTGTTTGTATTTTTATCCTTTGTCTATTGATTTTGATATTTACTTTCTCTTCCCTAGCTCTAATACACGTATATACAGTATCCAGGGTGCTCAGATGAGATACAGTGATAGTGGGGGTAAAACCACAGGAAGGGAATACGAGAGAAAATAAAAAGGGTACGGATTCATATCGCATGTTGAAAATAATTACAATAATGATATACCACTTGTTTCCATAACATGGAGCTCATTTCACTTAGCATCATCTTAAGTGTCCATAAGGGCATAGCTATTGGGCTATTATGACTTCGGCTTTGACTAGCCTAAACATGAACTAATTATTCCAAAAACATGTACTAATTATTCCAAGCACCCAGCACCCCTCACGGAGGCACGGGAGGAGGACTGAGCGCCTAGCAGACACACAGGAGGACTGAGCACCCAGCACCTCGTGTGGAGGAACGGGAGGAGAACTGAGCGCCCAGCGCCTCCTGTGGATTCATGGGAGGAGAACTGAGTGCCCAGCGCCTCCTGTGGATTCATGGGAGGAGGACTGAGCACCCAGGCCCTCGTGTGGGACACAGGACTAACTGCCCAGCACCCACATGAGAAGACTGAGCACCCAGCACTTTGTGTGGAGGCACGGGAGGACTGAGCACCCAGCACCTCGTATGCAGACACGGGGGGAGGACTGAGCACCCAGCACTAACAAAGGAAGACTGAGCACCCAGCACCTTGTGTGGAGACGCCAGGGGGGACTGAGCACCCAGCATCTTGTGTGGAGATGCCGGGGGAGGACTGAGCACCCAGCACCCACGCAGGAGGACTCAGTACCCTAACCCTGGGTACGTGTGTGCATGCGGGGGGGAGGCTGGGGTGACCCCGGCGGAGCCATGATCAGGGCCCAGGCTGCAGGCTCAGCTCCACCACGGGCAATGGCTCCGCCTCCTCCTCCTCCTCCTCCTCCTCCTCCTCCTCCTCCTCCTTCTCCTCCTCCTCCTCCTCCTCCTCCCAGCGGAGGACAGGGGGAGATGCACGGCTGTCCAGCTGTCCGTGTGTCCATCCGCCCATCTCTTTGTCTGTCCGTCTGTCTCCCTCTGTGTCTGTCCGTCCATCCATTTGTCCATGTGTCCGTCTGTCTCCAGGTCTGTCTGCCCGTCTGCTCATCAGTCCATCTGTCCATCCATCCGTCCGTCTGTCTATCTCCCTGTTTCTCCGTCTGTCTGTCTGACCATCTGCTCAGTGTGTTTGTCCGTCTGTCTCCAGGTCCATCTGTCCATGACTGTCTGTCTCCCTGTGTGTCTCACTGTGTGCTCATCTGTCTGTCCGTCTCCCTCTCTTGTCTATCTGTCTCCATGATGTCCATCTGTCCATCCGTCCATCTGTGTCTTTTTGTCATCTGTCTGTCTCCAGTTCTGTCTGTCTGTCTCCCTGTCCACCTGTCTGTCTGTCCTGCTCATCTGTGTCCCTGTCTGTCTGTCTGTCCATCTGTCTGCTGTGTGTCTGTCTGTCCGTCTCCCTGTCTGTCTGTCTCCATGTCTGTTTGTCCATCTGTCTGCCTGTCTCTTGTCCATGCCTGTTTGTCTGTCTCCAGGTCTGTCCATCTGTCTCCCAGTCTGTCTGTCTGTCTGTTCATCTGTCCGTCCATCTCCCTGTCTCCCTGTCTGTCCGTCCGTCTGTCTTCATGTCTGTCCGTGTCTCGATTCCCATCGCTGTCTGTCTGTCACCGCCCAAGCCCCCAGCCCCCCATGTCCCTCAGTCCCTCCGTCCGTCCGTCTGTCCATCTTCACCAGTCAACTTGTCGCTGACACAGGGAACGCGGGCGCTCAGGAGCCTGCAGGGCAGACGGACGGACGGGTGGATGTGGGCTCAAATCCCGGCCTCCCGCATGGCCCACAATGCGTTGCGTTCCCCCCCCCCACCCTGGGGGCCCCGGGTTCAGATTCCTGCTCACCTCTGACAGCCCCAGCCCAGGCCCAGCGACCCCAGTGCTGCCGAAGCAGCAGGTGCAGCATGGCTGGCCCGGCGGGGACCCTTGAAACCTCCGACCGTGTGGGTGTGCACACACTCGGGGAGGAAGGGATGGGAGGGGGAGGGGTCACATGAAGTGGGGAGGGAGGGACACGTGACCCTCAGCTCCTTGCCCCAGCCCTCCCCACACGACTCCACCTGCAAAGGCTCCCCCCCATGTGAGGCCTCTGAGGACACTTCAAATCGCCACCTATCCACCCACAGGCCCAGAATGGTCTTGGGGACACTTGAAACCACCCCCCCACCCAGATCCCCATTCCCCCGGGGACACTTGAAACCGCTGTGGGGACACTCAAAACTGCCCTACATCCACTCACAGGCCCAAGGTTTTCGTGGGGACACTGGATACCGCCCTCCATCGATGCACACGCCGAGGGTTGCCTTGGAGACACTTGAAACCACCCCCTAAAGAACTGCCCCCATCATGGGACACTTGAAACTGACCCTCACCCAGACCCCCTCCACTTGGGGACACTTGAAACCGCCCTCCATCCACCCACAGGCCCAAGGTGGTCCTGGTTACACTTGAAACCACCCCCCCAAAGAGCCCCTCCCCATTGGGATACTAGAAAACACCCTTGGGACACTTGAAACCGCCCTGGGTACACTTGAAACCACCCACCACAGACCCCTGCCCACCCTGGAGACACTTGAAACGAATCGCCCCAGACCCCTTCCCCCGGGAACACTTGAAACCGCCCTCCATCCACCCACAGGCCCAAAATGGTCCTGGGGACACTTGAAACCACCCCCCACCCAGAATCTCTACTCCTGGGGACACCTGAAACCTCCCTCTGCTCCCCAAACTCCACCGTGTTGCTCCTGGAGCCCTAGGTCAGGGTGCGGGCTTCCCTGGCCCGGATGCACAGGCCCGGTGAGGCCCGGGTTCGAGGCCTGGCAGGACGTAGGTGTTGTCTGAGCCTCCCAAGACCTCAATGTGGGGGGAGACTCGCCATGGGGCAGGGGTAAACTGAGGCACGGGGCGGTTCCAGGAGCACTCACCGGGGAGTCCTGGGAGACCAGCTGGCCACCATGCTAAAAGAACAGAGCACAGGCCTCAGTCAGCACTGACTGCGGGGCAGGGTGCTGGACCGTGTACTTCTGGGTGATGTGCTTAGTACTCCCACGTGCTGTGTGGAGTACTCCCCAGTGCTGGGCTGAGTACTCCCATTTCACACTAATCCTGAAACCCACCTCTCCCAACCAATACTGGACTGAGTAGTCCAGGGTGCTACAACCAGTACTCCCTGGTGCTGGACTGAGTACTCCCGGGTGCTGCACTGAGTACTCCCATCCCTCCCCGGTGCTGGACTGAGTACTCCCATCCCACACCAATCCGGAACCCCACCCCCTCCTGAACGTTGCTGGACTAAATACTCCCCGCCAGTGCTGGACCGAGTACTCCCGGGTGTTGCACTGAGTACTCCCATGCACAGGGCCAGCTGTTACCGGAAGTCGTGCTTGCTCCACTGCTTCCAGGTCCTGTGTGGCTCCCACCATACCTGCCAGCCCCGGGGGCCGCAGGCAATGCTCACGTTTCACAGGGGGTCAAAGTGTTCTGAAAACTGCCACAGATGAATGGAGGGACACCGGGTGGGGTGGGGGGGCTCGAAACTGCCCTCGGTGGTGCCAGGGATACTTGAAACTGCCCTTGTGGGTCTTGGGGGACACTCAAAACTGCCCTGGATGCTCATGGGGCCAGTGGAAACCGCCCTCCATCCACCAAGGTGCTCGTGTGGACACTTGAAACCGCCCTCAGCGGTCTCGGGGACACTTAAAACCGCCCTGGATGGTCCTGGGAAAACTTGAAGCTGCTTTTGGGGGTCATGGGGAACCCTTGAAATCGCCCTAGGTGGTCTTGGGGATACCTGAAACTGCCCTCCATGCACCAAAGTGCTCGTGGGGATACTTGAAACCACTCTCGGTGGTCTCGAGGACACAAATCCGCCCTCGGTGTTCTTGGGGACACTTTAAACTGCCCTTGGTGGTCTCTGGGATACTTGAAACCGCCCTGGGTGGTCCAGGGGGTACTGGAAACCACCCTCACCAATTTCATGGGCATAGAGCCAGGCATCCAGGAAGTGGACGGGGCCAGCGGGGCTCAAGCCGGTGACCAGGGCGTAGGTCTGGGCCCAGAGGCCAGCAAGATCGGGGATGATGCAGCCCACCTGGAGGCCGGACTGGCACATGTCGGCCAGCACTCATGGTACAGGCCGGTCCTAGGGAGTGGTGGGGCATTAGAAACTCACAATGGCCGAAGGGGGGGACATTAGAAACCGAAAATGGCCAACAGAGGTGGCATTACAAACTGACAATGCCAAAGAGAGGCGTTAGAAACTGACAATGGCGGGATGAGTGGGGAACATTAGAAACCGACAATGGTGCGGAGGGGGCATTGAAACCGGCAGGGGTGGCCCCACCTGGAGTCCGGATCCTGAAGGAATACTGTGTCCCCCGCGGTGCCTGCGGCCCCAGTGCCCATGAGCAGTTCAGGGCCTGGGCCTCGAAGACATAACACACAAGGCCTGGGGAAAGGACATGGCGGGGGGGGTGGAGGGTGGAGGGCCTGTGGGGAGACTTACCCCTGACCCTTCAACCCCAAAACCCCTGACCCTTCAACCCCATGTCCCCTGACCCGTCAACCCATGACCCCTGACCAGTTCAACCCCATGATTCCTGAACTTTCAACCCAATGACCCCTGAACCTTCAACATATGACCTGTGACCCCTGACCCTCGATCCCCCCCCTACCCGGAACCTCAGGACCTCACCCGGGTTTGTGAACCCCAGGCCTTTGGTCAGGGGCCTCCTGGCCACAGTGAGTGTAACCTCAAACTCGACTCCCTGGTACCACAGGAGATCCCAGAATTCGCAGCTACATTGTCCGACGGGGACCTTGGAGAGCGGGGGGGTCGGTGCCTTGACATAAACCGGAACACCTGGGAGATCCATTCGTCCATCCATGCCTCAACTTAGCCCCCGGAACACCAGGGAATGTGGGCCAGCCCACCCCTGCCTCAGTTTACCCCACCGCCCCCACCATTGGCCTCTCAGGGTGGGGGCCTGGTGTCTCCGTCGTGCCTCGATTGCTCCAACTGTCCAGCAGTGTGACCGACCCCTTGTTCGGGTTCACAACGATGCACCGGGCCTCTGTGGTGGTGGCCACACAGTGCCAGCTTAGCCTGTGGCTCCTGGAGTCGATGGTCAGGCCCAGGTCAGGTACAGGGTCAGGGGTCGCAGGGCCCAAGGTTGGGGGGGTCTCAGGGGTCAGGAGGGCGCGGGGAAGCTTCCAGAAGATGGTGTGGGAGTCTCTGGTTGGGTTGGGGGGGTCACGAGGAACAAAGGTGAGAAGTCAGGATCATCCATACAAGGGTACTGTGTTCGAATCCTCCCTTGGGCTGATGGAGGAACCAGAAAGGAGGTGAGTTACCCGGATGACCTTCAGCCATGCGGACGAGGAGGAGGAGGAGGAGGAGGAGGAGGAGGAGGAGGAGGGGGAGGAAGATGGAGGCTGCAGACTAGGGGAGGATCAGGGCAGGAGGCCTGGACCTGGAGAGCACTGTGGAGAGAGCAATGGGGATGGGTGGGTGGGTGGGTGGGTGGATGATTGGGTGGATGGGTGGAAGAGTGGGTGGATTGATCGGTGGGGGGGTGGATGGGTGGGTGGATCTATGGGTGGGTGGATGGGTGGATGGGTGGGTGGGTGGATGGATGGGTGGGTGGGTGGATGGGTGGGTGGATGGATGGGTGGGTGGGTGGATAATTGGGTGGGTGGGGGATGGGTGCTTGATCTCATCCCTCTCTCCTTCCCCCTCCCTCTCCTCCCTGGTGGCCCCTGGGGCTTTCACACTCACTGCAGGCCATTGGCACATCGGGTCGGGTGTGGGGCAGCCCGGGTGCCCGTCTTGGTTCCGGGGGTTTGGGCTGTCAGGTGAGGACCCTCGGGTGGGTGTCCTGGGGAGCTTGGGGCGGCTGGGCCCTGACGTTTCTGGGCTCCGGACGGGGAGTGGATGCCGCTTCCCCTTTCTCGCTTCTCCTGGGGGTTTCCTGGCTCCTGGGCATCTCATTCTCCTTTCTCGGGGATGGGGAAGCCAAGGCGGCACCCCGGTGAGGACAGGCCTTGGGGCCTCGGGGGTGCGGGTGCCATGCACAGACAGACAGACAGACAGACCTGAGTCCTCCTTGGGTGGTGGTGCTGGGTGCTGAGTCCTCCTGGGTGGTGGTATTGTGTGCTGAGGCCTCCTGGGTGGTGGTATTGAGTGCTGAGTCCTCCTTGGGTGGTGGTGCTGGGTGCTGAATCCTCCTTGGGTGGTGCTGGGTGCGTCTCCCAGACAGAGAGACACAGTCCAGTCGGAGGAATGGAGGGGCGGACAGAGGGACGGACATGTGGATTGGGAGACGGAAAAGGAGGGACGGGCGGACACACAGACGGAGAGAGGCGCAGACACACAGACAGACGGACAGACAGGACAACATAGAGACAGACAGGGAGACAGACAGACGCACAAGAGATGGACAGACAGATGGACAGGGAGACAGACACATAGACAGACAGATGGATGGACAGATGCAGGGGGCCCTGCACCCCGGGCGCTCTCCTGACCAGCAGGATAGGCAAGGAGGCGCGCCCCTCCCCGCCGAGGGTGAACCCAGAATAGGTAATAAGCAGCAAGTCGCCCGCACGCAGCCCAACCCAACCTTTATGCCACAGTTAGATGGTCAGTCGACTTGGGCAGAGTTCAAGACCGCTCTCTGTTTATTGGCGCGAACCCCATCTTAAGTATGGGCAATGGCAGCAGGAAGAGGAGGGGTGTAACATACCTAGTCAGGGGCTACGATTGGCGGTCGGAGCTGTCCGTCAAGGGTGGAAGGCCATGGGACCTCCCTAAGGGGCGGCCTGAGTCTATGTCACTACCAGCAGGACCACCCCAGGTTACTGCCTAGAGCTGCCTTCCAGTTCCGGACCCCGAAGGCAGGCGGGGTTAGCCAGGATCCCTCTCCCCGGAGGCGGTGCAACAGTCACACAACTCCAGGGCGTGCACAGTCGGGGCCAGGCGGTGCGCCCCACATCTCCTCCTTTTCTGTTTAATAAGCTGGTGGATGTCCTACTCGAGAAAGCGCCTGTCTTAGGTCGTCCCCCCTGAAGGATCTTACCTGTCATTGGCTGGCCATCCTAGCTCGTCGGGCCACCCTGCCTATGAGGCTTGCCAGCCCCAGCAAAGGAACAAGGCGGGAGGAGAGGGGTCTGTGCTCAAGAGGAGGCCCTGCTATTTCTGCCTCACGCCTGTGCACTCTGGTAGGCTGCACATCCTGGAAGGGGCCATGACCAATTTCATAGGGTTCCCAAATGGCTAAAGGCAGCATAATGCTGCCAAACCACCGTTGACTGGACAGCTCTGGCTCATTGCTTAAGAACTAGGGGAAGCCTATTTGCCCTAGCATGGTCAGGTGTAAATACAGAGGCTATATAAGCACAGAGGCAAATGCAAACACAGGTCATGGGGGTCTCTCCCACGAGGAGGAGAGGGTAGGGGAGCCACCAGAATTCCTTCCAGAGGGACCAGCCAACACAGCAAGCCTGCAGCTCCCAATGAACAGTACCCACACCTTGCTCCCTGTTGATCTTGCTAGCACCTGGCACTGGACCGTACATGGGGGGAATGGAGTGGATCGGGTGAGAGAACAGAAACACTTATTTCCTTGAAGCTTAAGAACATAATGGGAGGGCTGAAATTGAGGAAGTGGGTGGATGGACCTTGAATAAACATTCAAAACCATCTAGTTCTCCTTTCTGTTACAACCTAAAGCCTGCAAGACCAGAGATCTGTCACACAACTCTCCTCTATCTTATTGGCACCAAAAGGGTCCGAGGACATGTTAGATTGTTGCAGAGCCATAAATGAAGTACTCATTTTCAGTACTTGATGCACTTAGGGTACATTTGAAACCCATTTCCCTCTTCTACCTTTACGCTTCTATCTCCCTAACACACCTGAAGCCAAGTTTATCATCCAATTGAGGAGGAAGAGAGCAGAGGAGGAGGAGAGCAGAGGAGGAAGAGAGCAAAGGAGGCGGAGAGCAGAGGAGGAGGAGAGCAGAGGAGAGCAGAGGAGCTCAGAGGAGTGCAGAGGAGAGCATTATTTATTTTTGTTTGTTTTGCTCCCAGCTGGGAGGAGAGCCACAGGCTGAGGATGGTCCTTGCCTGCGGGTCCCCGTGCTGAGCCCCATACAGGTCCCTCACCGCGCCTGCCTGGCACCTACTCTGCCAACTACTTGTGCAGCCGCCAGGACTGAACTTTGGAGGACTTGTCGCTACTCCTCTGGCCAGTTGTCTTGGCAGGAGGTAGAAGGTGGCCAGAGGACCCCCCCCTTACCATGCTGGTGAAGAAGCCTGTGGGGAAGGGAGCAGGGTGAAAGGCTGGATCTGAAGAACCCAGCCCTTCCAGGCAGCATTGCACCTGTGCCATGCCCCCGTGCACCACCCTGGCCACCCTCCTCTCCGGGGTGGCCATGATTTCGTGTCTGTAACTTGGGGTGAAAACCAACGACCTTCAGGCGAGGATCCTCACCCTGGAATCTGCTAAAAGGGCACCCTCCGTTCCCCTGCTGCCGGAGAAGGCAGATCAGCTGAAGACCATAGTCAGGTGTGTGAGGCTGGGCCTTGCTCGAGGGGGAGTTGCATGTGGATAGAATTTTGCACAGGTTCAGTCAGTCTACAGGATCCACCCTTACTGGTTATACAGTTGATTTGGGATGTGTGAGCCTCTGTGGTATCTATTTATTCAAGTCCCTTCCTTGGTTTCTCTCCAAGTCTGTGTGGAGGATCTTCCCTCTGTCTTCCTTAAGGATTGCATGTTGCAATGGCAGTAGGGGCTTTGCCCGGCTGTTTAGTTTTGTGGAGTCTGGGCTGTCAGCATTCTCAGTCCTATGGAGAATATTCATTGTAATGCTCACATCTGTTTTTCATTTGATAAGGTTAGGCCTTATCAATAGAGAATGGTAAGCACTCTTAAAAGTGAAATAAGCCCATAGATTTAAAAATTCATTTAACTCGGAATTCTTTTCATATTAAAGGTTTTAAAAATTGGGAAAAAAAAGTTTTCCTTTGTTTTTTTGGAGGGGGAGAGTTAACAGAGGTTGTGCTCAGATATTGATGAATGGAGAATTGAAAGGGATTCCTTTAAAGATGACTTAGACTCCAGTAGGGAGAGGGTAGTTTTTCTGCCAGTGGAGAGATGCAGTAGTTGCAGCCCGAATGTGATAAAGTATGTCTACAACATTGGCTGTTATTGATAGGACACACATTGCCATGAGCTGCATTGTTAGTGCCGGAGTTTTGCCTTGGCTGTGCAGGGAGAGGGTGGGGATAGTTGAATAATGAAGAAAGGTATTCCCCAAATCTTTCAATCTATGTCAATGTTAAATTGATTTTTAAATTAAAAACAAAATTATGTCTTGAGTACTGTTACCATTGGCTAAGATCCATGCACTTACATAAATGCTGTTTGTGCAGGCTATCAATCATTATTAACAGCCACAGAGGAAGAGTCCCTGAAGAACTCACAGAACTGGGATACTACTGCTAGCTCTTAATATATCTTCTTTTCCTACAGGAATCCTACGAACACATGGCTAAACTGAGAATCACAAGAGAAACACCTTCTGAGTGCAACTGTCCAGCAGGTAAGAAATGAAACTTAACTAGGTTCCATCTAGGGGAGAGCATTTGCAAACAAACGATCATATGCCTGTCAGGTCTACCTGTAACAGTAACAGAGAAAGAATGCAGACCCAACTTGCTTTAAGAAAATCAACATGTCTCCCTTTGACAGATGGTGAGTAAAGCCACAAATATTATTTTAAGCAGCATACCAGTGTCTGTGAGGGGAAAAAAAAGAGCTAATCACCATGAAAAATATTGGCAAGGGGATATACAAATTTCTTAGTATCCCGGATTGAAAAGTCATCTTCAATTTTATTAAATAACTTCAGTGTTCGTGGTGAACCTGGTCTGAATAGCTGTGAAGCCCTGGTGTCTAATGTTATATTAGTGCAGAGTTTTTTGTGGTTATTATATTCGCAAGTGATCTGACCTGTAGGTAAAAATGAAGACTAAAGGAAATTAGTTCTTTATTTTGTTCTCAGTACCTTGCCAGAAATATTCTTCCATGTTGTCCATTTTTCTGTGTAGTTATAAGAAACCATAGTGACAGTGTGTATTAGAAGGATAGAGACGAAAGGGTAGTGAATGAGCACCCCCACCCCCCACCCCCGAATCATTAAATCTTCATTCAGAGACTTCTGAGCCTTGGTTGTTGTCTGTAGACCTAACAATTTAAAAGCTCTTGGAATATGGCCAGGGGAAGGCATTTAGTGGATACAATATTATATAAGGCATCAAAACTCCCATGAATGTCAAGAAGTTCTTTAGATAAACATGGTGAATGTATTTATGAACATTCTAGTTTCTTTCATCCTTATGCATGGAAAATGAGTCTTTTTCTCTCATATGGAAGAGCTCATTTCAATGTAGTCATGTGCTTCATAATGACACTTCAACCCAAGACAGGTCACAAATATAACAGTGGACCCCTAAGATTGTGTAACCTAGTGATGTCATAGCCAGCTTAGTTTGTGTGAGTGAGCTGTGTGATGTTTGCTCAGCAGTGGGATGGCAACAGCACAGCCCTTAGAACACGCCCCAGTTATGATTAAGCTGCAGGTGACTGTGAAAAACTTTGCGGCTGCTGTTCACTGCTGGCTCACGCCTGTAATCCTGGCTACTCAGTAGGTGGAGATCTGAGAATTGCAGTTCAAAGCCAGCCTAGTCAGCAAAGTCTATGAGACTCTTATCTCCAACAAACTAAGAAAAAGCTGGAAAAGGCACTGTGGCTCAAGTGGTAGAACGCTAGCCTTGAGCACAGAGAGGCTCAGGGATAGCACCCAAGACCCTGAGTCCAAGCCCCGGGACTGGGGATAAAAAGGACTACTGCCTGTAATTTCTTATAGTTTGCGGTTGGTTTTTGTCTCATGATAACTAGTTCAGGCACAGTTTAGACTTTTCAATTTTCAGGTTATACAGCATAAAAGCTTTTAGTATTTGTATTTAGTATTTGTATTTGACCATCTTTGAGATATATTATTTTTTCAGTGAAGGCTTTTGATGAGAAGACAAAGCGTGGATGTTTGACATTGTGTGTTTCATCCTGAGTAGTTGAGAAAGACCTCAGAAGTAAGATATTCAAGGGAAGAACTTTTCCAGGACAGGAATGAAATCACAGCTGCCCCTGCCCCATAGAGATGATGTTAATTTCCCCGACAGTGGGTAGGGTAGGTATAGGACTTCACAAATCACACCTGGCAGGAAAGAGCATCTTTTGAATATACAAAAAAATCCAGTACACGGGCTGTGTGTATGTGGGGAGCTTAAATTTAATTTGGAAGATTCATAACAAACTTGGTAAAATGTTGAAAAGTGACCACACTGAGTTCTATTTCCAGAGGAGATACTATTGTTTTTATGATGCTTCATGTAGGCCAGTGATTGAACTCTTGTCATCTGGGAGAAAGCTATTATCCTTAAGAGTTTGCTGTATATTCCCTGGGATGATTATTACAGACTTTGTTTTTCCATCTTGCTTTTTTTGGGGTCAGTCCTGGGCCTTGGACTCAGGGCCTGAGCACTGTCCCTGGCTTCTTCCCGCTCAATGCTAGAACTCTGCCACCTGAGCCACAGCGCCCCTTCTGGCCATTTTCCATATATGTGGTGCTGGGGAATCGAACAGAGAGCTTCTTGCCACTAGGCCATATTCCCAGCCCTGTTTTTCCATCTTAATGTGATAAATGAATAATAAACAGCAATTCTCTTGGGTTGTTGTTTATTGGTTGCTCTATCACCTGCTTTCCTTCTTGCCACCACTAGAACTCTGCATTACATCAGTTTTTACCTGGCTCCTTGGGAGGGAACTCTGAAGGGGCACATTCAAACACACAGAACCAGATGGGGTTTTTGGTGAGTTACAGAAATAAACTCAGTTCTGCTTGTCCAATAACAAGACATCACCCAAACGCAGGCTTTGTGTTAAAAGATTCTGGAGAAAACCAGCTGATGCAGGATTATATTAGGGAATGAGCTGGCTGGCCAAAAGGGCTTAGAAAGAAGATATGGCACTTCCCACCTGATTTGGCTGGAACCTCTGTTCGCCATGTGTGACTAAGACTTGTCACCCAGACATCTGTTTGCAGGACAGAGTGAGACAAGTGTGACCTCAACTCAGTTCCTGTGGACACATGCCCATCCATTGAAGTTGACACTCTTGATGACAGGCTGAGTCTCAGAGCCAAGGGTCGGTAGCAAAGAAGCAAATTTGTGTTGTTTGTACTCACTGATGGCTTCTGCTAGAACTCAGGTCTTACTGGGGTTTTCCCAGGTAGCCTCTGTGGGAAGGCTTTGAGGACGATTTATTGAATGGCTTCTCACAGTAGGAGAGGCTCTTTGTGATTTACTTTCTATAACTAGGAGAGTTTTAAGTGCTAGCAATCTTAGGATTTGTCCCCTGGGCAGAGGGACTCCAGAGCTAGAAGCCTCATAAGGAATCCAGAATGAGCTGGATATGTCTAGACTGCAATCTTAGATCTGATACTAAATAATGGTGTGACTGTGATCAAATGAATGCACTTCATTTTTTCACCAGGAAAAAAAAAGAGTAGAAATTCCTTCTCCATTGTACGATTTATGTAAATTGTTTGGCATATTAGTGTTTAGAGCTTAAATAATACTTCTGTTTTTTTTTTGTGTTGGTTTTTTTTTTTGTAAGTTTCTCAGAAAGACTAGGCAAATTCTCTTACCACTAAAGCTGCACCCACAGTTCATTAGTCTTTTTCTTACATTCCTTCCTCTGCTCCACAGAGGAACAAGTGGGAAATGTTGCAAAAGTTGCTCAGAACCTAAAGCTAATGTACATGGCGGTTAGTTAAACATCTGTAGGTCATTTATAAAGATAATCTTGCCTGTCAGTATCTCTTGGTGTTGTAGCAGTGGAATTTGGGGTTTTCATGATACCTAGTTTTGTCTCCAAAGTGTTCACCAAAATGACAGGGGAAACAGACCATTTAGACCGAAGCATACCGGGTAGAAAGACTTGGATTTATTGGGCATGGACTTAGTAAAGAGTGTCTTTACAGCTTCAATATGAGATGTTTACCAAAATGAGTGTCTTCTCCATCTGACTCGTAGACCTATTCAAATCAGATTTATTTATACAGTGATATTTATAACATAAAATTGGACAGTCATTATTATATCATCTTTGTCCTCAGTAGAAAGGCATATTTACCTTTTTTGTAAGATCAAGAGACGCTCTAGAAAACCAAAAGAAAATTTTCTTTTAAGAACCCCAAATAATTCATCAAAGCTATGTTTAGCAGATTTGCGTTAGCAATGGCAGAGACAAGGAAATAACAGCTGCTATTTGTGGCTTGATCCCTGTCATACCTGACTGTCTCTAAGAGAGTAACTTGGCTCATCACTATGGCTACAGAATTCTACTTCAGGTTGTGTTCTTTGGATCTTCCATGAAGTATGCATAAAGCAGGCATATTTACAGAAAGGTTTCTCTGTCCAGCCAATGAAGAACGATGGGAATGGATACACCATTCAAGTGATAAGAACTCATTCATCAGTACCATTGGCCTCCTCAGCCTATTAGGTGTTGAAAAGATATGTCCCAGCCATCCCAGAGGACCATGCAGAGATCATCACAGACAGGAGAAAAGGTTCAAAAGGAGGTTTAAAAGTGGGGCCATAGTTCCCATGGGAGAGGGAGCTACATGGTGTCTGCACCTTATCCAGGTGGCAGCTTCTCTCTCTGGGGGTAAAGGGGAAGTAGATAGGTAGTGAGTAGGAGTGGCTCATTAGGTATGGGTGGATCTGGGGGCTAGTGGGAGGAGCTGAGGACCTGAGGCTAAGGAAATGCAAACAGGTATAAGAACCTCTGTGGTGTCATCCATGTAGAATAGGAAATGAAGAAAGCCACCTTGGCTTTTTCATTAACATGTTACACAATCTTGTGCAAATCATTTCCACATATGGCTTTTTACAAACTGGTCATATCATTGTAAGTAAGAGCTGGGCAATAACGACTTAGCATCTTAGTCAATTCTCTACCTAGCATAAATTCTAAACAGTACCAGATTTTGGGATTATTTTTGGGGGGGAGCAAATAAGGCAGACTTGCCCTGTATCCTCATGGAGTTTCTAGTTCCATGAAGATGACACCAAATGTTAATTTGAAAAGGACTTTCCATGTGGGATAAGCAAAATCAAGAGGCGTACATTTTGGAGCATATAACCTAAATCTATGAAATGTTTACAATATGGGAAGTTGTTTAAATGGTTTGGTGGTAGAGAAAGAAAACTATACTTATGTTTCAGAAATTCATAATAGAAGAAAATATGGCTCCTGAGAAAATCTGTAGGAATGGATACAAAGTTTGTTGGTTGCCTTTTGAATTTCTAAGAATTGATGGATAGGTAGATAAAGGTACACTGGTAGCTGATCTGCTGATATTCCAAATGAAAGAAACATGATATTTTTTTTCTTGGTCATGGGGCTTGAACTCTGGGCCTGGGCTCTGTCCCTGAGCTCTTCAGCTCTACCACCTGAGCCACTTTCTAAACATGATTTTTAATATAGAATGGACAGCCTGTTCTATATGATGATAGTCTATTCTATTCTATGAATAGTGAGATTAAAGTTGAGAACTTCTTGTGTGGAGTGTTTAACAGCTACAGGTAAAAAGTGAGACTAGAAGCCATCTGGTGGTGGCTCAGTTATAATTCTAGCTTCTTAGGAGATTGCAATCTGAAGGTTGAGATTCAAAGCCAGCCTAGGCAGGAATTTCCATGAGTCTCTCACCTTCAATAGCCACCAAAAAGCCAAAGTAGAGCTGTGGCTCAAGTGATAGAAAGCCAGCCTTGAGCAAAAAAGTTAAGGGGCATTGCCCAGGCCCTGAGTTCAAGCCCTAGTATGAGCATACACAGAAAGTAGATACTTCTTAAGGTATCCTCTATACTTATGAAATGACTATTTACAAAATGGGAGTAAATGCCAACAAGCGCAAGTACCCCTCATTCCCAAGTGGGAGCAGTACAGATCCTGGTGATGGATTGAGGTCGCCCCAGTATGGTGATGGACGTAAATGGTCACGCTTGCTTTGAGATAGAGCATTCTTCCCCCTGGTGTCAGAGCCTTTGTGTTCCTTTGCTAATCCAGTGGATTTGAGCATATAAAACTCCATGTCTTGCTGTATACATTTTCAATGATATAGAGAACAGAAACAGTTTTACCTTAAGAAACTTGAATAAGCAACTTGAGATGGTGAATGTTATGGAAATGAAAATGGCAGATATTCTCCACTTCCTGTGACACAGAACAGGGCACAGTGATGAGGGTGCCCCCATGAATGTCCCCAGTAAGTCTTTCTGAGGCCTAATGAATCCAACAGGCTGGACATGACATGCTCAGTGACTTTTCTGCTGAGAGTGGACAAGGACAAGTTGCCTTTTGAAGGGTGTTCTTGTTCTCTTTTGTCTGCCTTGTTTACAAATGAAGAAGCTAATTCTTCCAATTCTTGCTCTGTGATGCTTGGCTTGGAACTTGAGGCCTTTTCCTTGCTTCATTTAAACCACTCCTCCAGTTCCTTTTTTTTTTTTTTTTGGCTTTTGAGTTATCTTTGGATAGACTTTTGGGCTGGCCAGCCCTCCCCTTCCTCTATCTCTTCCACCTTTCTCCCTTTTCCTCTGCCCTTTTCACTCTTCTTCCCCTTTAACTCCTCCTCCCCTCCCTCCCCTGCTTTTCATTTGATCAGGTGGTCTCAAGACTGTGCTCCTCCCTACCTCTGTTCCCCAGTATCTGGGAAACAGAAGTGTGCCACGATGTCTGGCTTCCTTTCCCTTTCTCACTGTAGTAATTCCGTTGGTAATTATGTAAAAGGATACCAATACTATATGGAATTTCAATTCACTGTACCTTATTCGATGTGTGGGAGCAAGCATTCTTTCAAGGCCACAGTCTGCTCTGCTTCTGATTGCTTTGTAAGGGTGTAAAATCAACACTGTGACATGACCAAAATGGAAGCCATCCAAGACCTATCATGAAAAATTGTTTGGGTGCCCTCCTTACCATGTTAGAGACTTTCTGGGGTGGTTTGGTGGAAGTGAAGAATGTGAAAACTGTTTATGGATGACTCTGAGCTGCAGGCTGAAACCTGAAACCCAGGATATGACTGGCTACACCTAGAAGCATTGCTACCTAACCTGGCTTGCCAAGATGGGTGAAGTTTGGTGGGGTGGTTTAAAGTGCCATGGAATTTCACAATGCCCCCATCCCTCCCCAATTTGTTTTAACAATGGTGATTCTTACGTGGAGATAGGAGGAACTGAGCTAAATAGGAGTTCACTGCTCCACCAGTTTCTTCCCAATTGAATTGCGAGCTATCCCTTGTCTTCTTTGGTGATGGACAAAATCAGTAGAGAAAGCAAATAGTTTCTCCAACCCATCAGCTCTAAGATACCTGAAATGCAGTCAATGTTGCACTTGTGTATAGTAGATACAGCCACAGCCATGAACTTTGGGCTAGTATTCCAACAGCTAGAATAAGTGGAATTAATACTGTCATTCAACTTACTGTGGAACTTCTTCCCCTCAAAATTTGGAATTTCTATGAGTACAGGATAATTTGGAATTACGATGACACTTCTGACGTCATTGCATCCAGAGATGTCACTGCCTCTTCAGTTGAAGGCCTTATTCTCTTCACGAATGGTAGTTGAAATGTATTCATTTCCCTTCATAATGTGTTCCTTACATTGATCACTAGATTCATGCAGTTTTTGTTATAAGGGCATACTTATAGGCTTTGACACCTAAAATGTAAAAAAAAAATTATAATTTCAATTTATAGGCGTTCTGGTCTTCATTATGGACATGAAGCTTTAATTCTTGTATTTAAAATATATTCACACGTTATAAAATACAATGATCATATTTACTCTAATTGAGTAAATTGTAGCAAGCTCTGGCTTGTACATTATGGTATAACTGGGAGTCAGAATATATGTCTAGATAGTCTTCTTTGTTATCGGGTCCTCTCGCCTCTTCTCCCACTCTTCTCACCTCTTTTCCTCCTCTTCCTTCTCCCTTTTCTTCCAAAAGAGCTCAATGTTCCTCACTGAAAGTGAGGAACATATTCCTTAATCTGTTAGCACTAGAAAGTTGGGGAAATGCACAATGTAACCCACTGTGATATACATCACAAACATCAACATCTCTCACCCCATCCGTCTGCCTTAAAGTCTGAGATTTTTTTAAAGCCTTTAAGTCATCCCAGTTTTTGACATGTTTCTGTGCATTTTTTCATTTTTCTTTGTGCTTTTTTACTTTTTGGTGCCTGCACCAGGGCTTGTACACAGGTCCTGAGTGCTATCCCTTAGCCTTTGCACTCAAGGTTAGTGGTCTACCACTTGAACCACAGCTCTGTTTCCTGATTTTTTGGTGATTAATTGTAGATAAGAGACTTTCTGGTGCATGCTTTCTTTGAACCTTGATTCTCAGAAATCATTCTCTTGAGGATTACAGACATGAGCCACTGGCACCTTGCTCCTTTGAGCTTTTATTCTTCACACATACGCACATAGAGTCTTGTCAACAAGTTGCTGCTGCCATTAACTTTTTAATATAGTTATTGTTAACACTAGAGTTTTGTTGAGCAGTTAATGTTTAGCTGGCCAAATAGTATCTGCAACATAACTTTCCCCCAAATTACAATGTCCCTTAGTATCTGAAGTGGGTTGGCTCTACAACCCATGTGGCTAATGAAGTTCTTTTGATATAAAACAGTATAATATTTGCATATAAACTACAAACATCCTTCATATACTTTGTCTTCTCTAGATTGCTTACAGTAAGTAATATAATTGAAATAATGTGTAACTAGATTTTATACCATATTATAGGGCATTATGACAAGAAAACAGTGTGAATGTGTTTTAGTACAGATGCACTGCTTTTCCCTTAAAGATGTACAATCTGTAATTGGTTGAATTTGCATATGCAGAGTATTTATTTGTGCATTATTTATAGAAAATATGGTGTAAGAAAGTTGGTCTTTGGTAAAATGATGATGGTTCTATGTTGAAACTGAAATGGAATCCAGGAGGAGACTGTGAGTTTTGTGTCTGCATTTAAATGACAGGCAAGATCTTGAGAAATTACTAATATTGTAGCCAATATTGACGGAGAAATCCAATGCATTTCACAGAGAGAGTGTAAATCTGGCCACATTGTAACGAGTACAACAGAAGGAAAATTGAAAGACTATCTTGTTCCCATTGAAATGAATGTCCACTGTCATCAGGTGTTTGAGCAGGGAGTTGTGGATAGCTCTTTGGCCAAGCAAAGCACATTTTATACGTGTCTGGTAGGACATGCAATAGAATGACACAGCAGCTCTACAAGCTATTGAGCTTTGTTGAGTGATAGTTTTCCCTTCCGTATATCGTTTCAAACTATGGGCTTCAAGGAAGTCTGGAACATAAAAATGACTTTTTGTTTTGACAGACCTGGGGCTTGAACTCAGGGCCTGGGCACTGAGTATCTTTTGCTCAAGGCTGGCACTCAGCTCTACTCTGAACTATCTGGTGGTTGGAGCTTAGTGTCTTGTAGACTTTTCCTGCCCAGGCTTGCTTTGAACTGTGATCCTCAGATCTCATTTCTGAATAGCTAGGATTGTAGGCATAGGCCACCAGTACCTGACTTCCCGACTTCCTGAATTTTGCTCCTCTGTCCTCTGTCCTCCTACTCAGGCCCCCTTCCTTCCTTCCTCCTCCTTTTTTCACCTTTCTTCTTTTTTCCCCTTCCTCCTCCTTTTTTCATCTTTCTTCTTTTTTCCCCTTTTCTTCATTGCTTTGCTTTCTGAGAGAATTCAATGATCAGCCAACCATGAAATGGGAAAGTGGACCAAATAAGGCTGGATAATTTATTTGAGCCAAACAGAGGTATTATAATCTATTAAAAATATTTAGCCAAACACACTGTATTCGTGACTTTATCTCATAACCCTGCAGATTGTCTGGTAGTTGCCCAGGACCTGAGGCAGGAAGGCGGACCCATGTGCCTGAACTTTCCAGTCATGTCTTTGCAACTGGTAGTTTTTAATAAAAGAAAAACTCTAACATTGTGAAATTACATCAGTGAAGAAACCATAGCTTTTTATGTTCTTGTATATGCTTTTCTTCTGTGCAACGTTATTCAATGCCCTAAATTTCAGCTACTTTTGAGATATTTTCTTGAATGTTGAGATTAGTCTGGAAATCAGGCTAGGAATAAATGAAATGCTGGTGTGGTAATAAAATATATGTTACCATTTTATGAATATGAAAATGTCTAATTGTTATAACACAAGGTATCTTTGGATTAAGAAGTCTAGGACATTTTATTCTTTTACACCTTTTTTTTAAAGCAGGAAAACCTTTGCTTCTACCATCAGTCTTGAAGCAGAAATCCCAGAAAAGAGAATTTTATAATCAGTCACAAAGAATTCCTACACGCATCATGTATCCCTTCCTCATCATTTCCCATTTCTTAGGAGTCTCCACATTGTTTAATTGTAATCATGTGCAACTAGCATTTTAAAGCTTCACACTGCTTTCACATTTATGGGATATGATGAGAAGATTAAGAATGGTTGAAACTCAAGAGTAAATACAGGAAACTTAAGAGTAGATGTAGAAATGTGACTCCACCAGGCTTTCATGGAGCACACATTACCCCAGTGGGCTTCATGTTGTGGCCATCCATATATAGAAGAACAAACTAGAAGGTGCACTCTCCCAAACAACCCTCATTCTAGTCAGGCCCCTCTCCTGTACTCTGCTTTGCAATTCTGTAGCAGGAATCTAAACTCTGGTTTCCTTCCATTGCATTGGTGTTGTTTGACCTGACTTTCCCTCAGCTTGGAACTTACGCATATGGGACTCAGGTGGCAGGGCCCTGCCTTTCCAGGGCCTGCACTTAGTATTCAATCTATTGTGGAGCAGAGGGATGTTCATGACCCATAGCAAAACACCTCCCACGTCCCATAAAGTGACATGTTGTTTCTATTAAGGGATCATTTTCTTAAGTGAAATCATGACCAGTCATGATGGCATGGAAGTATACAGAGGCCAAGTGACTATGTGTTACTTTAATTACCAAAGAAGTAACTATTATGATTCCATAATGGTTCAAAGAAGAATTTAAGACTGAAACAGTGGTTTTATTGTTTCTTTAGTTCAGAAGTAATTGAAATGGAATATGTAAATAGAGTCAAAGTGGACTTTTCCAAGTGAGAAAGAGAAGCCCATTGCACTTCGAAAGAAACTATATGACTATAGCAAGAAAGACATCGCCAATTAACAAATATTTATTTTCCTTTGCTATTCTCTGCTATTTATCCTGTTACATAGTAGTGGAATGAATTAGGAAGAGAGTGATGTAGAGTGCATGGTTTTCCATTGCAACACAAACTCTATCTATCTATCTATCTATCTATCTATCTATCTATCTATCTACCTACCTACCTACCTACCTACCTACCTATATTTTTGCTGTTCCCGGGGTTTGAACTCAGGCTTGGACACAGTCCCTGAGCTTTTTTTGCTTAAGGCTAGCACTCTGTCACTTGAGCAATAGCTGTACTTCCAGCTTTTTGGTGGTTAATTGAAGAGAAGAGTCTCACAGAGTTTTCCTGTCCAGGCTGGGTTAGAACCTCGATCCTCAGATCTCAGCCTCCTGAATAGCTAGGATTACTGGCTACAGCCACTGGCTTCCAGCTTACTTTCCCTATAGTCTTAAACTATATAGGAATCAACTCTTTGGTAAGCTTTTTTCCATTTTTATGTTTATATTACTAATGATTATTTTGTCTCTATTTCCCTGTCTTATGATTATTTAATTATAAGACAATTGTTTATTTTTTATTTGATTAGTTATTTAAAGGACGGGTCTTTGGGGCTTTATATCATAGGATCCAAAGGTAGCACTAATGTCTGTGAACCTTAAAATTATACTACCACTTTTTTGATGAACAAAGCTCATTAGAAACTGAGCCTGTGGCTCAGGCCTGTAATCCCAGATCCTCATGAGTTTGGAGGATTGTGCTTTGAAACCCGCCCTGGGCAGGGAAGTCCATGACATCCATCCTCCATGAACCACCAAAGTACCCGAAATTGTGCTATTTCTCATGGGGTAGCAGGCCAGTATGGAGTGACAAAGCTAAGGGACATAGCCCAGTCTCTGAGTTCAATTTTCAGTGCTGGCTCAAAAACCAAAACCCCACCAAAACACAACTGACCTGAAAGACTCTAGTCCCTGTGCGTAGGAACTAATAATTTGTCCTACTACTGTGAAGGGAAGAGCTTCTGAGTTCTTACAAAAACTATCTTTAAGTATTTGTGCAAAGGAGTTGCCATTTGACAAAGCAGTTTATGAATATGGCCCATCTTAACCCACCTCACCCCTTTCAACATTCTTGCCCCTCCTTCCTCTGCCCAGCCCTTCCGTTTTCTTATTTTGTAGTATGTACAATGAATTCTTGACTACAATTCCCCCCTTCCCCTTCATTTGTCTCCCGCTCTCCCCTTGCCCCCACTTGATGAGCTGCTGTTTTTCACCCTTATGCTTTGGGAAGTAATGATAAGCACCACCCCCCCGCCGCCAGTACTTCCTCAGAACTTTCTAGATTCCTAAGAGTGGTCATTGTAAATGTCTAACACAAGAATAAATAGGATAGCAAGATATGAGAGGGTTAAAGACATGCTTTAATCATAATCTTTGTGATTCGAGTAAAGAAATGTTGTTGAATAAAGACACTGCACATTCCTGTTGGATATTTCTCACAGAGTGAACACAGTGCTGTCCCAACTCTTTTACTATATTTAAGTTTTTGGCTCATCACTGGTATTTGTTTCATAATCTAACAAAAAGATCACGTGTCTCTTGCTAGCAAAAGCTGCAGAGGAGGGAATGCTTATTCTATGAGTAGAGAGAGAAGGAAGGCTGGAGAGATGTTTGTGCTTGTGGAGAAGCTTATTTTATTTTTTTTTAATAAACGCAGGCCATGTTTGCCACCTCCCGAATTTTGCGCTACTCTTTTCGCTGTCCTAGCTTTGACTTAGTTTGTTTTATGTTCTCGTTTGGTTAGTTCCTTGAACATCCCATCTAATTTACATCTTATTCATTTTTGTGTTGCAGCTTCTGACAACTGTCTTGAGTCCACACTTCTCTAGATTTTTATACCTAGCAGCCATTTGGCTTCTACTTTTCCTGATCTCTCTCTTCCTCTCTCACTACCTGTGCCTAATGTTGAGGTTATAGTATCCAAAATAGCTCAGGCCTCAGCCACCTTGGTGTGTTCATGCTATCTGTCCCTACCTGCCTCAGTGTCTGTACCTTTTGGCTGGTTTCACTCAGATTATGGCCAGAGAGAATGGCTGAAGTAAATAACAGGAAGGGAGAAAGGAAATGTATGGTGATTAGCAGTTCTTTGAGGGAAATGTTTACCTTATTCACAAACAGTGTATGTGTTGGTAGTTTTCCTATTGCCAGAGAAAGAGAGTGTTGATTCTAAATGTTAGTTTTTAACATGAGAATCTTAAGCATTATATGTTATAACTCTCAGAAATGTTAGGTGTTTCAGAATCATTAAAAAATATTTATTGTCTTTTTTCTCCTTTATTGTCAAAGTGAAGTACAGAGGGGTTACAGTTTCATATATAATGCAGTGAGTACATTTCTTGTCAAATATGTTAGCTCCTCCTCCCCTCCACATGCCTACCTCTTCCCTCCTGCTTCCCCTTCCACCCACGAGTTGTACGGTTGGTTTACACCAAATGGTTTTGTGAGTATTGTGTTTGGAGTTGTTTGTATTTTTATCCTTTGTCTATTGATTTTGATATTTACTTTCTCTTCCCTAGCTCTAATACACGTATATACAGTATCCAGGGTGCTCAGATGAGATACAGTGATAGTGGGGGTAAAACCACAGGAAGGGAATACGAGAGAAAATAAAAAGGGTACGGATTCATATCGCATGTTGAAAATAATTACAATAATGATATACCACTTGTTTCATAACATGGAGCTCATTTCACTTAGCATCATCTTAAGTGTCCATAAGGGCATAGCTATTGGGCTATTATGACTTCGGCTTTGACTAGCCTAAACATGTACTAATTATTCCAAAAAAAAATTTACTATGTGAAGTGAGCCAGACCTAAAGAAACATAGACTGTATTGTTTTCCTCATAGGAAAAACATTTTTTTTCTTATTTATTGTCAAAGTGATGTACAGAGAGGTTACAGTTGCATATGTTAGGCATTGGATATATTTCTTATACTGTTTGTTACCTCCTCCCTCACTTACCCTCCCCTCCCCCTGCCCCTCTCCCCCAGAGTTGTTCACTTGGCTTACACCAAACAGTTTGAAAGCATTGCCTTTGTAGTCGTTTGTCTTTTTATCTTGTATCTCTCGGTTTTGGTATTCCCTTTCACTTTCCTAATTCTAATACCAGTATATACAGTTTCCAAAGTACTCAAATAAGATAAACTGATAGTGAAGGTACAACCGCAGGAAGGGGATACAAGAGCATCATCAACAGTAGAAGCTACAGTTACACATGGCATGTTGAAAGTAATTACAGCAGTGATTAATAACAGTTTGTTTCCATAAAATGGAGGTTGTTTCACTTAGCCTCATCTTATGTGTTCATAAGAGTATTGCTGTTGGGCTCTTGTGATCCTCTGCTGTGACTAGCCTAAACTGAGCTAACTATTCCCTATGAGAATAGGGAATCCTATTCATAGCATAGAATCCATGTTTCTTTGGGTCTGGCTCACTTCACTTAGGATAATTTTTTCCAAGTCCTTTCATTTCCTTACAAATGCGGCAATGTCATTCTTTGAGACAGAGGTATGAAATTCCATTGTGTATATGTACCACATTTTCCTGATCCATTCATCTACTGAGCGTTACCTGGGTGGGATCCATATTTTAGCTATGCCAAATTGTGCTGTGATGAATATTGTTGTGCTGGTGGCTTTTGTGTGTTCTTCTCTGTGGTCTTTGGGTAGATGCCAAATGTGGGGCTGCTGGATCATAAGGGAGCTCTATGTTTACCTTCTGAGAAATCTCCATACCACTTGCTAGAGTGGCTGAACAAGTTTACATTCCCACCAACGATGAAGTAGGGTTCCCTTTTGTCCACATCCCCTCCAACATTTATTATTGTTAGTTTTCTTGATATAGGTCATTCTTACTGGGGTGAGATGGAATCTCAGTGCTGTTTTGATTTGCCTTTCTTTATGGCAGAGATGTAGAGCACTTTTTCATATGACTCTTGGCCATTCTCATTTCCTCATCAGAGAAGTCTCTTTGTAAGTCTTTAGCCCACTTGTTGAGGGGGCTGTTGGTTCTTTGCGGTTTTGTTTTGGAGGAATTTAATTTTTTGTAGTTCTGCATATATTTTAGATATGAGGTCTTTGTTCATTGTATGGCTGATAAAGATCTTTTCCCAATCTGTAGGCTTTCCATCATCTTGTGAGCTATGTCCTTTGCCCTGCAGAAGCTCAGCAATTTGATGCAATCCCATTTGCTCGTCCTTTTTGTGATTTGTAGCATTTATGGCTCTTTGTTAAGGAAGGTCTGCCCTGTGCCAAGGAGCCCAAGTGTTTCTCCTACTTCTTTTAGTGCTTTCAAGGTATCTGTTATAATTTCAAGATCTTTGATCCATGTGGAATTGATTTTGGTGCAGGATGATATATAAGGATCTAATTTTGCTTTGTTGTGGGTGTTGAACCAGTTTTGCCATCACCATTTGTTAAAGAGGCTATCTTTCTTCCATCGTATTTTTTAGCTCCTCTATCAAAGATTAAGGGGGCTTAGTTCTGTGTGTTCACTGCTGGATCTTCAATTCTGTTCCATTGGTCTTCAGGCCTGTTCCATTGCCAATTCCAAGCTGTTTTTATAGCTATAGCTTTATAATACAGCTTGAAGTTTGGTATTGTAATTCCTCCGGCATTGTTCTTTCTGCTTAGGATTGTTTTTGCTAGTCGGGGGGTCATTTATTTTTCCATATAAATTTCTGGATTGCTTCCTCAATTTCATTAAAAAATGGTGTTGGGATATTAGTGGGTATTGCATGGAATTTGTAGATAGCTTTTGGCAATATTGCCATTTTGACTATATTAATCTTCCCAATCGAGGAGCATGGGAGGTTTTTCCATTTCCTTAGTTCTTTTTTTTTTTTTCAAATTTTTATTATCAAAGTGATGTACAGAAAGGTTACAGTTTCATATTTTAGGCACTGGATACATTTCTTGTACAGTTTGTTACCTTGTCCCTCATACCCCTCTCCCTCCTCCCCCTTTCCTTCCCCCCCCCCCCACGGAGATGTTCAGTTCACTTACACCAAACAGTCTAATCATAGAGGTCTTTCACTTCTTGGTTAAGGTTATTTCTAGGTATTTTATGTTTTTGAGACTATTGCAAAGGGAGTTGCTTTCCTGACTTCAGCCTCTGTCTTCGTGTTATTAGCATATAGAAAGGCTGTTGATTTTCGAGGGTTTATTTTATATCCTGCAACTTTGCCAAAGTTTTGGATCTGCTCTAGTAGCTAGGGAGTAGAGTCTATGGTGTTCGTTAGGTATAGGATCATGTAATCTGCAAAGAGAGAAAGCTTAACTTCATCTTTTCCTATTTGGATCCCCTTTTTGTTTCTTCTTGCCTAATTGCTCTGGCTAGGAATGTTAAAGAGGAGGGGAGAGAGCAGACATCTCAATCTTGCTCCTGATTTTCAAAGGAATGGCTTTGGCTTTACACCATTTAGAATTATGCTTGCTGTTGGTTTGTAATAAACTGCCTTTATTATATTCAGGAATGTTCCTTGGAATCCCAATTTCTCCAGGATTTTTATCATAAATGGGTACTGATTTTATCGAACGCCTTTTCTGCATCCAGAGATATAACCATGTGGTTCTTTACCTTGCTCTGGTTGATGTGGTGGATTACATTAATTGACTTGCGTATATTGAACCAACTTTGCATCCCTGGGATGGATCCAGTTTGAAACATGGTGTATGATATTTTTGATGACCTGTTGAAGTCGATTGGACAGAATTTTGTTGAGAATTTTTGCATCTATGTTCATCAGGGAAATCGTTCTATAGTTCTGTTTTGTTGATGAGTCCCTGCCTGGTTTTGGGATGAGGGCTATACTGGCTTCATAGAATAAGTCTGGTAGTGAACGTTCTCTTTCAATTTCATTGAAGATTTTGAAAATATTGGTGTGACTTCTGTTTTGAAAGCCTTGTAGAATTCTGCTGTGAATCCATCTGGACATGGGCTTTTCTCTGATGGGAAAATCACTTATTGCTGTTTCTATTTCAAGGCTGGGTATGAGTCTGTTTAGAAGGTTTAAATCTTCATGGTTGAGTTTGGGGGTATCAATTTTTTCTAGAAAATCATCCATTTCTTCCAGGTTCTCGAATTTGTTGGCACAAAGGTTTGCAAAATAGTCCCTTATTGTGTTCTGAATTTTGGTTGTTTCTGTGGTGATGTTACCTGTTTTATCTCGGATCTTGTTTATGTGGGTGTGCTGCCATCGCTTTTTGGTCAGGTTTGCTAGGAATTTGACTATCTTGTTAATATTCTCAAAGAACCAAGGCTTTGTTTTGTTGATTGTTGCGATGGTTTTTTTTCTCCCTCTCAAGTATATTTAATTCTGATTCGATTTTAATTATTTGCTTCCATCTATTGACTTGGGGGTATGGCTTCTTGTCTCTTTTGAGAAGATTAAGATGATTCCGTAAGTTGTTGAGTTGCTGTTTATCCAGATTGTTGGTGTAGGCACTCAGATATAAATTTTCGTCTGAGTACTGCCTTTGCTGTGTCCCAAAGGAGGTGGTACTTTGTGCACTCACCTTGGTTGAATGCCATAAATATTGAATTACTGGTCTAATTTCTTCAATGACCCACTGATGGTTCAGCAGTGTGTTGCTTAGTCTCCATGGATTGTATCATTTTGTGTGGTGGCTGTTTGAGTTGAGCTTTAATTTTAATCTATTGTGGTCTGAGGGAAGGCAGGGAATGATTTTGATACTTCTGAATTTGTACAGATTTTCTTTGTGCCCTAAGATGTGATATATTTTGGAGAATGTTTCATGGGCTGCTGAAAAGAATGTGTATTCTGGTATTGCTTGATGGAATATTCTGTAGATGTTGGTTAAGTCTAGTTGATCTATGCAGTTGATTAGTTCTGTGGATTCTTTGGTCAGTTTTTGGCCTGTTGGTCTGTCAGAGGTGACAGTGGAGTGTTAAAGTCTCCAACAATCAATGTGTTTGGGGACTATGAGTGATTTTAGAGTCAGTAGTGTTGGTTTGATGAAGTTGGGTTCTCCTGTATTTGGTGTGTGGATATTTAAGATGGGTTATATCCTCCTGTAGGAGACATCGCTTTATTAGTATGTAGTAACCTTCTTTGTCTCTTCTTACCATTTTTAATTTGAAGTCGATTTTATCTGATGCTAGAATTCCACTCCAGCCTGCATTTGGGGGCCATTTATTGGTAGATTTTATTCCAGCCTTTCACCTTTAGAAGAAGTTTGCTTTTGCTAGATAGATGTGTCTCTTGGAGGCAGCAGAAAGACGGATCTTGATGTTTGATCCAAGTAATGAGCCTATGTCGTTTGAATGAAGAATTAAGTCCATTAATGTTGAGAGTTAGGTTTGAGAGATGATCATTTGTCCTTTCATTGTAGCTATCTTGTTAAAAGCTGTGTCTTCCCAATTCTTGATCTAATATTCTGGTTTTCTATTTAGGGTTCATTTCTCTGTCTGTATTGGATCTTGATTATTTTCCCTGTATAGTACATCTTTGAGGATTTTCTGTAAAGCTGGTTTGGTGGAGATACATTGTTTCAGTTTTTCCTTCCTGTGGAAGACTTTTATTTGACCTTCAGCTATGAATGAGAGTTTAGCTGGGTACAGCATTCTTGGTTGATATTTATTATTATTTAGGGTTTGGCATACCTCATTCCAGGATCCCCTTGCTTTCATGGTCTCTGCTGAGAAGTCTGGGGTAATTCTGCTTGCTTTTCCTTTATTTGTGATTACTTTCTTCTCCGTAACATCTTTAAGGATTCTTTCCTTGGACTCTACTGATCCTGTTATGATCACAATGTGTCAGTGGGATGTCCTATTCTGATCTGGTCGCTTTGGGGTTCTAAATGCTTCTTGTATCTGTATCGGCCTACCTTCCTGGATAGTTGGGAAGTTCTTGGCTAATATTCTGTTA